>NW_017297394.1:655406-741850 GCF_001594075.2 Trachymyrmex cornetzi
CTCTCTCTCTCTCTCTCTCTCTCTCTCTCTCTCTCTCTCTCTCTTTCTCCGTTTCGCTTTCTTTGTCGGCACTCCAACGAAGCCTTAACACCCGTTGCAGTCTCGCACCAGGACACGCGGTATGGTTATTCCATTATCCTACCGAGAGGCAACGTTCTCTCTCCACCGAAAACACCCCCGTGGAATACGAAGACTTTCAAGATAACTGACGGCACACGTATACATACGTATACATACTTTAACTTTAGCTCGTTCACTTTAGCTCATTCACCCAGTCGTCTCTCCCATCTGACAGCGGTATGGGTTGTTTAAACGCCCGTCGTTTTCCCGCGTGCATCATGTATCCTGCTTATTTCAAACGTCCTGCACGTGGTAATCTCGTTTTAGCTTGCTCACCTTCCTCAGGATTGTCAATCCACGCAAAGGAGACACTCAGATTGGTTTTGTCGCTAATTAATCGCGTCACGCAAACATCTCGGAACTTTGCTGCTCGGGAGAGAGGTCCTATTAAAGCTTACGTTTCTCCAAAAGCTTTCTCGAGCATCTCGATTTTGCTCTGCAAAGTGCGCACGGTAGTTCCCCGGAGTGTCTCTGCCATTTGCTTACATCATTATATCCATCGACATACATACTACAATGTATATTTAAAGACTTTTATAGAGGTGTTAAACAGGTCAGCTTCCTAGAACATTTTAGATGTTGGTTAAATATTGTATTTTAGATAAATAGTATCTATTTTCGTGTGAGTGATAATATTTCCGCAAAACACGATAACATCTCAATTTAAAATACAAAAATACAAAAATCAATCACTTATAAAATTGAAAATTCTATTTGTTCCATTGTTTGTATTATTTAAGTATGTCTTTTGCTTTAATCGATAAGTAATTATTTCTGTCTTCGTTAATTTATTTATCGACAAATTTTCACTCGAACACAATGATCTTCAATTAGTTCTTCTAAAAAAAGCTTGCAGACAAACGGAGCTTATCTTTAACGAGGACAAAGGGTGGTAGTGGCGAAAATTAGCCAATCCCGCGCATAAAGGATGGTAATACATAACGACGGCAAGAGTGGTAGCACGAGATAGGGCCAAAATTACTCTGGAGGACAAAATTTTCGTTCTTCCCTCATCTTTCTCTCTTTTTTTTTTCCTTTCCTTTTTTTCTTTATCTCGTCGAAACGAGAGGCGAAACGCTACGCGAAGTAGAAAGCTTGTACACGATGTAGCTACTTTGAGCTGAGGAGGGATCCTTCGAACGGAAGAGCCACGGCAAAGCCGATATACGACGTTTCAATTTTCGCCCTCGTCCAGCTTTTTCAATCCTTACCATCTCGCCGGCAAACTCCTACGGTTCTCAGGGTAAAAACTAATATTCCTGCCTTGGAAACTTTCTAAAGCTGCTCCGTATTCGTTGACGACAATGGCGACGGCGATGATAATGACAAAGATGAGGACGACGCGACGCTGCTACTAGTAAGTGACTGAGCATCAAGTATATACAGCATGCGTGGTAATACGATCGACAATATTGAATCTATTAGGTCGGTAAGAAAATAATGTCGGTTTTCTGTATTACTACTAAGAGCAGCTGTAACTTCATTAAAAAATGATCAAAATTTAAATTAAGAAAAAAAGTTTTATTTATTTAAAAAAAAAAGTTTTAAAGCCTGAAATCTCTATTTTTGGTTACTATATTTTTTGAGTTTATGTGAATTTAGTAATTTTTATATAACGAAGACTACCAGCTGAAAAAAATGAAAAATTTTCTTCTTATTTTGTAGGTAACATACCCAAAAAAAATTGAGACTACGATTTTTTGTTCCTGAGTTACTCGCGGATTAAGTAAAAGGAGCATTCTGACTTGGATTGCTCATAATTTTGTTAAAAATCATTGTATCGCAATAAAAAAAATACAGATTTTTAAAGCTATATAATCGCAAATATTGTACAATATATTGGAAAAGAAAACCACTATTTTATGATACGGAAAACCGACATTATTTTTTTACCGACTTAATATTACTATGGACCCCCGAACTTGCCGCGGATCTTATTTAGTTAGTGAATAAATAAGTTATACGTGATTGAACACGGAAAATATTGGTTTAAAGATGAATATTGTTTCAAAATCGATTGTATTTCTTCGATACATGGTTTAATTATTATTTGCTAGATTATTTTTGTTACAATGATCTATTTTTGATAAATGTCGGAATACGTATAGACAAACCTGATCCAATTTGCTTTATCATTATATTAACTCAATTCATTGCCAGTTGTATGTTTAGAAAGATATACATTCGCTACCTATATTTGTACACTAACAAACGAACCGTGTGTAAATTTGATCGTTGATTACAAATATACAGTGAATGTAAAGCGAGTAATGTGGTGGTTCGAAATATGTTAAAATTTTTAATATTACGCATAAATGCAATAAAAATAATTCCTTGAAATAGGGCGGATGTAACTGGGAAGAAATTTTTCAGAATATAGAAAACGCTCTTAATTTTTTGAGATAGACGTCTATTTAGCAGCAGGTCGGTTTGCTGACCCAAAACAGCTTCCGGTCGGACAATTCGTTAGAGACCTTTATCCCACAGATTCGTTCATACGATGCACAATGAGAACTACGACAATAGACGTACAGAAATGGAATCGGGATGGGAATGACGGAGAAGGAACTCAGATTCCGCGGATAACGGGTATACGCGCGGAGGGAGTTCTCCGCCTGGAAATTTAGCCTGAAAACGCTTTTCCCGCGCTGCCAAACTCGTGGGTCAGTGGAAAAAGCTGGAGGAAGAAGCTTTGTCGATGGGGCATCTCAGTCGCGCACGAAGAGCATCGTCGAAGTTCATCTCGCAATATAAACGCGATATAACTTCCGGCCGCCTTTCTGTTCGTGCGGACGGACCTGAAAATATCTCGCGGTAAATGAAACGGACAAATTCCCCGGAACGGTATATTCGCTCCCCTTCTCCGAACCGGATGTGGTCATGATACCATCCGATTCGCTATTACCAGCTCGCGTAGAAAAGATGAAAGAGGGAGAGGATAAGAGAGAGAAAGGGAAGGAACGGATCGTTTGCCGTTGCGCGGACAAAGCCGCCACAGTTCGCTCTACGTACGACAGTTTCGAGAAACGATTCTTACCCCTGGGGTCGTGCATTCAATCACTATCCTCCTTTCTGCGCGGTGTCACACATTCTAAGTTTTCCCCCTTTCCTACCTCTTCCGGATTCGCCTGTGCCGTCTTTACTGGGATGTTTTTCCTCCCCGTTGTCCCTCCCCGTTTGTGACCGCTCTTCATTCTCGATTTGAGTTTCTACTTCGACGGTGAAGAATAGTTGAGGAAACACTAACGTTACTTGTCTAGTCGCAGGTGTACTCAGTAGACGCAAATATTTTCTGCATCTTATACCGTGACGTTCCGCTGCACGTTGACAGCATTCTTTCTTCGTTACAAAATGCGAGTCTCGCGAAATGCAAGAACTTAGCAATGAGAAACGCAATCACGCTAAAATTTTTGGGCGACCTTTTTTTAAATATAAGTTTTGAAGCTTTTATAATTAATTCCATTTAAAAAAAAAGTAATTATATTTCATAAAAATCAAAAGAAATAAAGTAACAGCAGAAATAGACATCTTTCATAGTTTACGCTTGGAGAGAATTTTTTTACTGACACAAGATAGATTACGATTTACTTGCTCGATTTCTACGATTTAAAAGAATTACTATCTTTTCGAAGTTGCTTGCTCTTAATCCCTTTACCTACAATATCGTGTAAGATTCGTGATAAGAAATTCTAAATTCAAACATAAGAAGCATGAATAAGATTCATGGTACGTTTTTTGGTACAAATATAATAAATATGGATCAGACTCGTTATTCAACTGTCGCTGATGCTCTATTGTTTCCCAGACATCTTACAAAATTAAATCAGTTGTACCTCACACATGTATACAAGATGTTCCGTATCTTTTCATTCATATTTCAGAGAGTGAAAGAGGAATTTTGAACTGAAAGTTCCTTCACAAGTTTTGGCTCAGATCATTATTTACCGAGTTGTCGACGATTATAGTTGATCAATCAGGGAGCACGCAGCCTGAGTATGCAGGAACGTAGCATGCCATGAGACTTCTCGCGCTTGTTAAGCATTTTCCAGATTGAAAATTTATTCTAATTTTTCATATTAAGTAATAAATAAATCAATAAATCAATAAAAAGATGGATAAATAAATAAATAAATAAATAAAATAAAATAAAATAAAAACTTAAAATAAATTAATAAATAAAATGAAATAAAATAAATAAGTAAAGTAAATAAATAAAATAAAGTAAAATCAAATAGAAAATAAAATATCTATCTAAAATAGAATAAATTATTTTATTTTATTTATTTTACTTTATTTTATTTTTTTATTTCATTTTAAATAGATACTTATTTTGTATTAGATATTTTATTTTATATTTGATTAGATTGTATTATGTTTTATTTATTTCATTCATTAATTTTATCTTACAATTAGATAGATATTCATTCTATTTTAGATATATATTTTATTTTCTATTTGATTTTACTTTATTTTATTTATTTACTTCAATTATTTATTTTATTTTATTTTATTTATTAATTTATTTACTTGTTTATTTATTTATTTATTTATCCACCCTTTTATTGATTTATTGATTGATTTGTTTATTAATTAATATGAAAAATTAGGATAAATTTTCAATCGGTAGAATGCGTAGCAAGCCCCATGGCGAGAAGTCCCATGGCATACTACGCTCCTGCATACTCCGGCTGCGTGCTCTCTGATTAATCAACTTTAATCGTCAATAACTTGGTAAATAATGATCTGAGCCAAAACTTGTGAAGGAACTTCCAGTTCAAAATTTCATTCTCTTTCACTCTCTGAAATATTAATGAAAAGATACGGGACACCTGTATACGTATCATAAAGCGTATGCGATTGGCACAAGTTCGAGCGTGATCGATCTTGTCGTTGATTGTGGCACGCGCCGTCGGGACTTAAATCGTAGTACAAAGAGTCAAGCTGTGCTGTATAGCTGCAAGTTTTGTTTCTGTAAAGATTATTAGTCTCATTCTATTTCATATAAATTAGTATAATTTAATGAATTGGATAAAATAAGTTAATAATATTATAGAATTCTCCACACAAATACATTATAAATCAATGCATTATAAAGGTTACGTTATTTTAAGATTTTCCAAACAAAATCGATTTTCTGAAAATTAGGTTTTCGTGGATAATAAATTTATTATACTTTTGCTTTTTGTGTAAACAACCAAAGCAAATTTGTCTCCCAATTAAACATAATGAAAAATGTAAAAAAAGATGTCATACAAATTACTAAGAATTAAAAAAAATTGGCAGAAGTTATTCAATACTTCGATCAAAATCAAGAGGTTAGTCGGATTTATGTCGGCGGATTAGCTGAATTAAATGGCGAACCACCCCTGTTTGTCATTTCGGCTCGTTTACAAGCATAAACAAGCATCACGATATCACGATAAATGAACGTATCGTCGATTATCGTATTGTTGGCTATTTGTAGACAGGCCAATAAATGCTTAATATTCGCGCATTCGTGATACTAAAATACAAACCGCGGCACCTGCCTCGTTGTTGTGTATCATGCTCGATATATGCAGCGCGTTTAGTTCAACATTGTTTGTAAATGTTCACCAGGCGCGCTTTTAGTGGTGTATACGCGTGACGGCCGATGTACAATTCAATTAACGCAATTCCCGTTTGTGAGTGGAGAAGACGTATCAATATTTCGCACTGTGGGGAAAACGCGTTTCATATCGACAATGTCAATAAACTCGATAAAAAAGATTTCAGACGATAAGTTAATCTGCGGAATTGGTAGTGACGTGTGCAGTTTTCCACGATTCCAAAATTAATAGTGACTCTATTCTCTATTTGTGGTAACTAATTCTAAATTCCTAATTTTATCATTTCTAGATTATTATTTGCAGAATATAGATAAATTCTTTTATTATTTTATGTACGGTTTTCCAAAATTAGCGATGATTCTTAGTGGTAGCTAAGTTCTAAATTCTTAATTTTATCATTCTGTTATCTGCAGAATATACAATGTATGAATATACATGCTTTTATTATTTTATAGTTATGTATTAATTTGTTACTAGCAGAAAATTTATAGCTATATTATTACTGGCTTCGAAAATCGTTAATTATAATTAGAAATATTATGAATGATTCTCATGAATGGAAACTTAACCATCCCGGAGAAACTCTTTTTGTTTTTCAAAAATTCAAAAATGCCTTGAAATTTATATTTCCCCTAAAAAAAAAAACGCTTCGATTCTCAGACAAAACCGAGATTGCGACCGTGCGGTGAAGCGCAAGAACGATTAAAATGCAATGGCGACGACGCTCAGGGCGCCGATCGCCGCGCGCCGGGTATACGAGAGCCCAAACCACGTTCCTTTCTCCTTGTTCTCTTCTCGCGACGGGCACAAGGGTGGACGGAAAAAGTTCCACAAAGCGCAACAGCTCATCATGTTTTCCCTTTGCGACGGTGCAGAGTAAAAGAGCCGCTTTTCTATTAGCGGGAGCCCACGCGCACGTGCGCGTGCCTGCAGCGCAAAAGGCTCAGGTATTTATTTAATAAAATGCGTTGAGAAAGATGGACGATGCCGGAGGGTAGGAAGGTTAGACCGGAGGTAGAAAGAGCGTATGATGGCGCGGGCGAGTAGAGAAGGACGGTTAGTAGCTGGACAGCAGCCGCAACGTGAGCGCCAAAGAAATTCTCCATGCTTTGTGAATCTTGTGCCTTGGTTGTGCTCTTATCCACTGGTTACTCAACCTTGACGTATTTGCCTTTAAATCGTGCCCATCCCATAGGCCATCTCTCTCTCTCTCTCTCGCGCGCGCGCGCACGCGCGCTTTTCGTTCCCTTGTCGATTTTTAGAAAATTTCTTTGGGGGTTGCCGTGGTCAAAGGTTCCCATTCCAGGAATCTCTCTCTTTTACGCGAGAGTTGCCGAAATTTTCCGAATTTCCGGTAATATTACGAACCATCATGACCGCGGGAAAAATATCCCGCGAATGAACGCGTAAAAAAACCCGACCTCGTTGTAGCGCGAGAGTAACGTATTATATTATAGATTGCGGTACGGCGCAGGTGAATTCTTTTAGCATCAGGGCACGAAGCGTTCCGGTTATTATTAATTTAATACGACGTAATATTCCGCCTCTAACAGGTTACTTATGGTTGCAGGATCTATTTGGTACATTAATATAACAAATAATTACGCTGGTTAAATAACATTTATAAATATGCGTCGTTTAATCAGTTCATCTATTACGAGAATCCATTGTTCGCGATGCAATGTAATTAACACATTCGCGCGAACGGACATGTAATTTTGCATTCGTTGTACGCAATAAAATGTAATCCAATTTAATGAAAACGAAGTCGCGGGCCATACGTAATAATTTTGTCATCGCGTCCCGGGCGTTCCCTGGTATAATTCAGCAGATCAGCGTGTCATAAATTCGGCGCGAATTTTGTTATCATCGGACAATGCTATGCTATTTAAAATTTATTAAGCTGGCTCCGGTATCCGCTATCTCGGATGTTGGTCTGTCGTGTTCGTTAATAATTTCCAGCGAGAAAATGCAAACACGAAGGAAGGACGCCAGCCAGAAAATCAGACAGATTTACCAAAGAATTTCATTACCTTCCTCCGACTGGCGTTCGCGTTTCCGTATTGATTTTTTGTTCCTACAAAATGTCAATACTAAAATCGTCGTTAACGAGCACTTGGTAAGATTACCGGGTTGGCGGCGCGTAATAATAACAAACTCTCATCTAATACTTCTCTCGTTTAATTTGGTTCATCCAGTCGTCGCTTCGACCAAGTGGCGAACCGCTTCCGCAGGAATTTCTAGTGGCAACTTGCCAACTGTACACAATGCTAAGGGTTGCAAATAGGCTCTCTAACACACGCGTCGAGTGTCCGCCCGCAATATAACATACTTTCTATGTAGATCTCTCTGTTAGACGCTGCAAAACTTCAAAACTTTTATCGTGTTTAACATGTAAGTGAGAAATACTTGCGTATCGATTTCAGAATAAACAGAGAATTTTTATTTACACTAGAAATATGAAACTTATATTATTTGTGGTGATGTATACATATCAAAGTATATACAATAGATATTGAAAAATAAAATGAACATATATTTTTCTTAGTGATTAAGGTTTTAATAATAGTTTTTTATAAATTAATTGGATCTACAGAGATATGTTTTTGTTCTTCTTCATCTGCTCGGTTTAATGTGACATATAATATTCCGAGCATTACCGTTTCTTACTTTATTATTCAACCTTGTTGACTGAGCCTTATCTTCGTGATGAGAATTCTACGGACGATATTTCTACGCGCAAGTCGCGAGAGTTGAATTAATTTGCGACTGTTGGTGCCCGACAGTGATTCTGCGAGGTTGAATAATTCGGAGTCGACGGGACGAGACAAAGACGCGGAAGAGCGCCCTTCGGTGGTGTCTGCTGCGCCATTAACCTTCCGAAGAGTTAACAAATTTGTACACGCCACCTAATTACCAGCTCATACTTGATGAGAAAATAAAATCGTACTGTTTCACAAATGGAAGGATACAGAATACGGGAAAAAGATCGTCCCAAATCAGATACGTTGCAGAAACTTTTCATTTCGCGCATTGACATAGACAAATTTGTTGTACGGGATGCTTCCGGCATCCACATACTTTCGTTTCAGTTATAGATGTTAGAGATGAAGTCAAATAGAACGTAGCTTATTCCAATATTGATGTAACGATAGGTTTCAATTTATTTAATACTCGATTTTATAATGCAAAGCTTTATTTCTTGATGTACCGAAATTGGAGAATGTATGAATTATAAAAAAAAAATATTTGCTAAGAAAAAGCCATATCAAATTCGTTTGAAATTTAAAAAAATCATCTCTATTCGATTAGATAAGATATATCTAAACGTTCACCAGACGGCAACGTAGCTCGAGCTGCATTTTATTTAGGCAGGAAGTTCGGCGAACACGCGCCGAGGGTAAACGCAAGCTCGCACTTCGTGACGAGACGTGAAGAAAAAGGGAGAAAGAAAAAAGGTCGGAAGGGATGAAGACAGAGAGCACATGGCCTATACATTGCACCTGCGGTGCCGAGGCTGGAAGTATCAGCATACTGCCACGAACTTTATTTTTTCTCTTTATCTTTATTCTTTCTGTCTTTTTCTTTCTTCCCCTTTTTCTTTCTCTTTCTCTTTCTCTCCACGGTATGCGGAGGCGCATCAGCAACATCGGTACCATCAACCAGCCAGCCGATAGCAGCAGCGACAGCACCGGCATCGCTTGCTATAAGCCAGCTATAGCGCATCTTAGATCGCGCTTCTTCCTTTCTAACCGGATACGAGCGACGACGAGAAGAAGGGAACGAAAAGAAGAAGAAGATGATGATGAAGAAGGACGAGAAATGGCGGACAAGAAGAAAGAAAGAGCGAGTGAGAGCCCGCGGGAATAGGGAATGCGAAATGTAGCAACGTATACCCACCCGTCCTCGTTCTCCGGAGATTCTAAAAGTTTCACTGCGAGATGTCGGTCCGGTATCCATCTTGCGCCACACACCCGTCGCTCGCTACTCTCCCTTACGAATACATCCTCGAATATATCCCCGTCTCGATATTAAAGGTGACGTGTATCACGGTGGTCTCGAAGGGGTTTATAATTTTGGAAATTCTGCTTGTAGATGTTAATTAAACGAAGACATCCAAGAGTACCAATTTTGGTATTTCACTATTACGAAAATAGAAATGATGTTGCGTATATTGAACCTGCTTATTCCAGACTCGGTTATAATAATATCGATAACAAAATGACATAAAATTATATATATATTAAGCATTTTATTTAAAGATCATCATCGTATTTTATTAATATTTTATCAATATTTATTTTATTAATAACTATTATAATAAGTATAATTATCTTATAATTTAAGTACTTTTAAACTTAAATTAACTTTAGTTGGCGATAATTAATTATTTGAAGGAATATTTTCATACACATTTAAGACAAATTTGAATAAGAAAATTATTATTTATCTTATTATTAAAATTAAATGTTATTTTTGTTCTCTTAATAAATTATAGATACAACCTCTTAACAACTTTAACGATAAATGTCATGACATTTGAGAGGTAACGCGTGTAATCATAGAAATGTTTAACTGACATTAAGAAAGGGGGTAGAAAGACCTTTTCTCTCAATCATTTACCAGCATACCCCTCTCGAATATTACATCCATCTTTTCTTTCATCCACTTCTCTCGTTCATTGCTATTTTGTTTCTTCACGGTTTTCTCTCGGGCACATTTCTCGTTTAACTTTCTCCAGGAAAAATGAAGTCCTAAATGCCATTTATCTCGAGTTTATGGCCATCCCGGTAATTGCGGTATCAACACCGTTGCTTGATAGCGGTCATTTGAACGTGTGGCACCACGGCGTTTAGGCTTAAGTCGACTCTTGACAAATGTTCGTATTCTTCAGAAAAAAAAATTTCCTTATACAGAAATATAAATACGTATATCTCCAGATTTGCCATTAAACATGTTTAGGCTTCGTACAACATTCCAAAAACAGAATGTATGTACAAATTGAACTCCAAAAGTAAGAAATGAAAGTAGAAATAAAAGTGAATGATAAAATAACAGAGAAAATATTGATTTTAAATTTCGGAAAACAAACTTTTTTTACGATGAATTTTTACACTTCTAAATGTGTACTTTTTAAGTAACGGATTTTTTAATTCAAATAAAATATAAGAGTTTGGCGCAGAAATGGCGTCTACTTACGCGAGTGTCAATTCCACTTCGTAAACATAATGAGCAGCATCGGCGTTTAAGCGCGTCCCAACGCCGCGCCGCGGCGCCGCGACGGCAACAAAGTTTCGTATTGTCAGTATTTTAGGGCTGCGAGCTCGGTCCCGTGACAGCTCGTCTACTGCACAATATCGTTACACAGTGCCACGAACCGAACCAAAACGTTCATAAGTTCACGCGCCGTCGCATCACGCGTCGCTTCGGGCGCACGAAAACCGAACGTCAAATAAACACCAATTACCATTTGCGCTTGCAAAACTATTTCGCGTACAAAACGACGTGTGCACGATTCAATTTCGATCCTGAGTATTTATCTCTGACCATCGTCCGCGTGCTCTGTAAAAAAAATGCCGCGCCGGCAATAACATGCGCGAAGAATGACGGTACATACGTTGCTGCGAATGGTTTTTTAATGCCCAATAGAATAAAGCGCGTAAAATATCTGCGGATATTAAATATCCTAGATATTTAAGTATCTTGTCATGCCAATATTTGAACACCGGTTTTATGAATTTATACGTGCTAGATATTAATGATATATATGCCATAAATATATTCAGTTCTGAAAGATTGAAGCTTCATAGAATTAAAGTAGATATAGCAGTAAAATAATGAGAACCACATATGAGACAGACGAAGTAGCGAAAAACAAAATTGATTACAAGATTAAAATATATGCAATAGCATACATGTGAAAAAAGAATGTCCTGACTTGCACTGTTAAATCTATAAGGCCAAATTTAACCTAATTTAAGTCGTTACTCAATATAAGATAAATGTCCTAGTAGCCGGACATTTAAGCGTAGGTTGTCATAAATAATATAATTTATAATGTATTAGAAGGTTTTTAATATAAATATTTATATTTATTTGAAGACTTAAGACTCGCTTAAGTATGGAAAAATTATTTGAACCCACTTATAAGAATTATTAATTAAAATATTTAAATAAATAATAGAATACATCAATGTATCAGTGGCCGGACAGCCGGTCGGACACTGAGACATAATTGTCCTAGTGTCCGACCATAATTAGAAAACTAGTATGTTGATGGGAAATATTAATATAAATAAAAAAATTCAATAAATAATAACGGTTCCAATAATTAAATAAATTAAACGATACAATATAGGGCTAAGAACCAACTCAGGATAAAGTATGAGTAATAATATTATTGTAAGCAATATAAAAACATACAGAGATTTCGATCCCTATCGGGTCCTTCTCAATGTTAAAAAATAAATTTAAATGTTTCCGGTAACTACGCAAGATGTTCAATATATAAAAAGCTTATGTGTACTCGCATGTTGGAAATAATAATTATAGCATAATACTGCTGATTATTCGAACGTTCAAAATAATTAAAAAAATATAAATCGAGTACTGAAAGTAATTATATAATACAAAAATATCAAACGGGTCTTAATACTCTAAGATGTAATCCGATTTACATCTCAGAGTTCGACAGTATTAAGACCCGTTTGATATTTCTGTATTATATAATTACTTTCAGTACCCGATTTATATTTTTTTAATTATTTTGAACGTACGAATAATCAGCAGTTGCAAAAAGAATATGAAGGATGTATGTATCTTTGTTACATTAATTTTCACTGGACCAACATATTGTAAATTGAGAGGAAGCTTACGGTATTATAGACTTCATACGATTGTGACTTCTGGAATAGACTAACAACAAGTTCCGATAGGAAGCCGATTGAATCTAGGCTGTATTATGCCATAAATTATTTCCAACATGAGCTTTTTATATATTGAACATCTTGCGTAGTTACCGGTAACATTTAAATTTATTTTTTAACATTGAGAAGGACCCGATAGAGGTCGAAACGTCCGTACGTTTTTATATTGCTTACAATAATATTGTTACTCATACTTTATCCTGAGTTGGTTCTTAGCCTTATATTGTATGGTTTAATATAAATAGATGTTTAATGACAAAAGACAACTAATTTAAATTCATCTTTAAGGTAAAAAGATTTGAGACTAATATTAATTTAAATAAAGTTTGGTGTAACTGTTCGAGTATAGGTATTGTCCGATCCCAATGATTGGACATGTACCTATGTCCGGACATTTACATAACACTTTATGTATTTAAGTTAATATTAGTCTCACAAATACGCTTTTTAAAACGTAGTATTATAATTTAATTGTAATCTTTAAATGCAATTAAATTATAGTACAGTAATAAAAAAAGAATTTCAGATTAATAATAATAAATTTTGTGTAAGTGTGTCGGGATATAGGTTCGTGTCCGGTCACTGGGACGTTTATGTACCTTATCGTTATTTTATACTAAAACAATGAAGTTAAACAATTCAAATTTAATCTATGTACAGTGTTAAATTTAACCTAATTTGAACTGTTTTACTCCATTGTTTTAGTATAAAATATTGAGTACACTGTCAAATTTAACTTAATGTGAATTGCCATTGCTCCTACTCAATCGTATCGTTATTTTATACCGAAACAGTGGTTATATTTGGCACTATACAGTATTAATTTGAACTATATAGTCAAATTTAATTATCATTTTAGTAAAAAATAACGATTTAGTAGGAGCAGTGGCGACTCACATTAGGTTAAATTTGACACTATAGATTTAACAATGTAGGAGCGCGCGCGCAGTGACGACTCTCAAATTAATTTAAATATAACACTGTAGATTTTTAACTATGTGTAAAAGAGTATTGTTCATATGTTTAGATCAGCAATAGGATCGCGGTTAATATACTTAAATCTGACTGTGTTCTAACTTCAATTACTGCGCCAACCGAGCGCTGTAACCAGAATCAAAGGGCAGCCGGAGTAGAGCAACAGAGATTAACAACAGTGAGTTTCTCGCAAAGATGTTCGAACTCTGATGCAATGACCGATATGTAGATTGATGTAAACCGAGCGCACACAAAGACCGCGCTCCGTCCAGGGTTATCTTTCGGATGCAAACTCAACCCTGCTGGTCGCATTCCCATGGAAATCGCGCGTTATGTGGCCCGTGTACACGTGTATAGTGCCACATAGTGAGCGATGTGTGCACACACAAGAAGGACACTCCACGAACAAGGTACCTTTACCTGGGGTAATGCTTCGGGATGATAATGTGCACCCGCGGGAGCCTTTCATATGGTCTCTCGCCCTTTCACTGATGCACGTGTCCCTTTACCACATCATAAATGCATCCAGCTTGTGACCACTTGTAAGATCAACTTCGTGATTATTTGCGTTAAGCAATTGATCGAATATGAAACTATGCAAACTGTAAATTTAAAAAGAGAAGCTAATCTAATTTGACAGTTTTAGTTGATTTATTACATAATTTGGAATCTCATTTATGTACTTAGAAAAAAAATTACGTGATATTTCAACTCAGACGATAATGTTGTTCCAAACCGCAATTGTATTCCATATATTTGTATTGGTGGAAGCGTATGAAAGGCCGAGGGTAAAGGATGTATAATGAGGTGGCTACCTGTCTGGAACAAAATTGAATTTAAGCTTGAAACATTGTAATATAAGGGAAGTTAGAATATTATCTGAAATATAATTCGTCTTTGCAATTTAGCATTGATCTTAATTCAGTCTTCTCAATTTCATGCTTCTAATATTTGGATTACTTTATTACAAAAGAAACAACAATAAGTTTATTCAATATTCATTCATCAAAAGAACGAAGGATTTACTACGTAGATTTCTGTATACAATAATATATATAACGTAAAGACATTTATATTTCTCTGATATATAGAAATGTAAAATTATTTTAAATTAACATAAAGTATCAAGTTTTACAAATGAAATTAATGTCGTGATCCGAAAGTACATAAAAATTGACAAATCTGAGGTATTAGCAAACCGAAAACTCGTCCGCGTCGTATGAGTCATCCATGCAGCAGGCAATTGAAAGTCGAGCGACTCGACAAATCACGGAACGTCGAGGACGAGTGTTAACATCCAATTCCCAAGACGTTCTCGTCCCATCCACCTTCTCGTACGCGTCGTATTCGGGAATCGTGGCATACGGCGAACACGCATTTGAGAAGTACGATCCGAGATGGGACCCGATGCGAATATCTATTCTGGGGAATATAAACGATCGTGTCTCGATAGGGACGAGGAATAAATCTAACGGAGCCTGTTCTTCCTGGCAATGATCCTGTGCATCTTGCATCCACCTCCAATCCTCCTTCGTACGACTGCCACCGTCGCGTCGGTGCGCAGTGTCGCGATCCTATACCATTTATTTTACTTCCACTTTCTACAGTATATTTTCGTCAACAGCGGTGGAGCCGCTTTATCGATCGAACGCGAACTTATACACTTACGAAACCGGGATACATCCGGGGGCTTTTACGAAACAGAATCTTCGTCGCGCGCGACGGCAGAAAAATCTCAGAATATCTTGAGCGATTTCGCCTTAACTCCACGAAGTATCCAAGAATTTTTCGCCGGAGCTTGTGGATATTTCGCCCGTGCTATTGGCATACTCTGAGATGGAATCTATTTACAACTTCGCTAATGGCCACTCTGTCTTGCCTCTCGTAACTTTGCAGTATCATTCTCGCAATGTGTACCTATTCACGGGAAATGAAAGCTTACCATATAATATATAAGTCAGGAATAAAAGTAAAATATATACATGAATAGTTCAATTTATTTTGGAATTTTCGATTCCTCCGAGAAATAACGGAATGCCGAATTCTTGTATCTCGTAACAGTAGAGGAGTTGCCTTTGTTTAGAGTGGGAGCGATCCAAGGTGGTTATATAGAATAATGGCGATAAATGGAGAGAATTGAATGTGCCAGAGCTGTCTCGTCAATTTTTTTTTTTTTTTTTTAAAAAGCGGATTAACCTTTCAAAAATTTTACGGAATTTGCAAACCCAATTCGATGACAAGACATTTTCCAAATCTTAAGTTATAAGTAGTGCGCAGAAGTTAGGAATGACCGAGAGAAGGTTGGCGATTTTCACCGAGTAAAGATCCAACACTAGTCTAAAAACTTCTATTCTGCAGGCATACCACCGTTGTCAAAACGGTGGGAGAAGTATTCGCGCATGGAGGGGGAATACTTGGAAAAAGAAACTTAAATTGGGATTACGTACACATACAGTTTGCTATTACTGAAATTCTGAAGGGAAGTTGAACCACTCATGTGTAATTATACATAAAAATAAAGTAATTTTAAAGACTGCAAACATAAAACATGTTAAAACAAATTTTATCAATACAGAATTATATTTTTAATATTTTTCATTTTAATATTTTATATATTTTTTCAAATTTCACATATTATTATATTTTTAAACTAATTAAAATAAGAATTGCGGTACTTAATTCGTGATTAGATTATTGGTTAACATAATTATAAAATTTCATGATGAGAATATAATTAATTATGAATTAATTTCACGACGTGCACTTTGCATCGTTCGCTGAGAAAGGTGATTCCTGTAAGTACCGCGGGCTTGTACCAAACGAGAGTTCATGGTCGACGGATGTTGGGGGTTAACCGATTTCCAATTTTCCAATATTCACAATGTCGCCCGGTGTGTTTCCTGATTGAGGTTTTCCTGCCTCGCGAGGCCCTTTATTTTCAGAACGAGGCATCCGCCGTTTATATGGGAATAGGTATGCGGAGAAAAATGAGAAATGAAGAATTCCACGATAGGGCAAAAGGGAGCAAATGGGAGGGGATGAACGGGAACAAATAGAGACCGTCTCCTCTTTGTACAATTCGCGATCGCTGCGGATGTAAAAAGCTCGGAGTTGATCAAACGCAGAAGAGCTCAGAAAGTAACGCGACTGTGCATCGGGACGGAAACGGAAGACGAGTGCGCACCGTCTCCGAGAGCGATGCTGTCGGGTTTCCGTAGTAAGAGTAGACACCTGGTGCGCTCTGCTCTCTGTGGCAGTCGAAATTCTAAGAGGCACCGCTGCTAGGTAAAACGCGAAGTTTGTTCCGCCGTATTCACTCTTAGCTCAGTTCTTTTACTATGATCTCTTTATTCGAAGACACAAATGCATCGCCGTCTCTCATGTCAAAGTAAAGTTTTTTATCAAATTATTCTAGTAGTTTTATTTAGAAAACTTTTAATTCGTGTAGATTTCTCATTCGCGGTGTTACACACTCACTCCATAAATATTTGCTCGAAAATTTACATTCATGTATATAGAAGAGAATAGGGAAATTGCAAACACGGAATAAATGCGAATATTATTGCAGTACATTAGAGTAGCGATAATCTCTGATTGTTTGTATCTAATAATATAATGTAATAATAGTTTGTTAAAAGTTCTAGTTTATATATTGATAATATACAAATGTTAATTATTGCAGTTTAAATCTAAATAACTGGAGCTTTTTTTTTAATAAAGACTTCTATTGATAAATTCGTCGGCTTTATTTAATTGCCCTTAAATGTTTGCAGTTTCCTCATACACTCTGTACTATAAATCGCAAAAAATATTCATATATAAATATTAAAAAATATTTTCTAATGGAAAAAATAGATTAATTGGATTTCTACAGAACAAATATGTTACAGCTGATGTTTATATATATATATATATATACACGTAACTAACTGTTTGTCACGTTAACTACGTTCGAGTGGTTTTTTAATGCTTATCCCAAATTTACATTGATGATGCTGCTCCCATTAGATTAACAAAATCTAGAATTATGCGGCCGCATTCAGCGCTAAATGCGCGATAAAGATAAGGCTTTTCTCGGATAGAACGTTCGTGGCTGCCTCGGGACAGATCAGAACAGATCGGACGATGCGGAGGTTCAAGCGTGATTTAGGATCAAGATTTCAAAAGGTGCAAGATAAATAATCGTATTGTCATCCCTCCACGGGCGGAAACTCACCACACTTCTCGTTTTGCACTTCGCCGTGAGTAAGTGCGGCATAAGAAGGAAGATACATGCATACATGCAGTCATGCCACAGGAGATGAAAGGTCTGGTTTATTCAGAAGTAAATATGTATATACAATATATATATTTATATGTGTATATACATATATATATATATATATATATATATATATACGCGCACATTGTAATGTACAACGCGTAACTTCTCCACGGAGTTGAGAAATATTGCATATTCATACAGCCGTGTGTGAAGCTCTACGACATATGGACGGATACTAAAATGGCGATTGCATAACGTGGGTTATCAAACGGTCCATCGCGTCGTGCCGATATCGCCAAGGAAATGGCACTCGAGTGGCGACAAATTCTTCCTGTCCTTCCTCCCGCGTGCAGAACTTGCGACAACTCCATTTTCTTTACGACTGAATGTTTCCTCCGATTTATTAGCCGAATGGCGAATCGAAATACGACAGCATGTAACGTATAGAAATATTATATCGAAATTTGTAATATGTAACCCTGTGTGATATTTTGAAAATTACTTTGAATATTTTGAAAACTATTGCAAGGTTTTGTAGCCTTCTCTGTCAAATGAAACGATTGTTGAAATTATAACGATCTTAAATTTTATACATCTCTTACAGATAAATGTATAAAAGTATTCTTAATTAATTAAATTTCTATTAAGCGAATCCTTTTTCTGGCAAGCGAAATGATTGTTCGAATTATAGCAATTATAAATTTCACATTTCTCTTACAAATAAATATTTAAATGATCTTAACTGATTAAATTTGAAACAAATTTCTTACTTTTATCATTCTCTTTTTGACTAGTCATCATTTTATTAGCGACATTTCTGAAAATAAAGATTTCTAAAACAGTCGTATACTGTTCGGTGTTTTGTGTCATTATTTCGCTGGAATAACGATACGGAATTTGCTCTTCGCGACCGCCTCCACGCATATCACACAACCGCCACAACGCGGCGGGGGATGCGGACAGGTTGACAGTAGTATCGATTTCCAGGGCGGTACTATATTTTCTTGGCGTATCATATCGGTCCTCGGGGTGCAACGAATTTATTTCTACTTCCCCTCCTCTTCTTCTCCTCTGTCCCACTCGTGGCGCAC
The DNA here is from genome assembly GCF_001594075.2 of Trachymyrmex cornetzi. Taxonomy (NCBI): domain Eukaryota; kingdom Metazoa; phylum Arthropoda; class Insecta; order Hymenoptera; family Formicidae; genus Trachymyrmex; species Trachymyrmex cornetzi. Next base: position 674,371 of record NW_017297394.1, read on the forward strand.
ATATTTATGCCTATGCGTATATATTGTACGTCCTTACCTTCCGCCTTCGTGACTTTTTCATTTTCGCACAAAGCACCTATCCGAGTCCATTTGCGAGCGAAGATACCTCCTTCTACCCCGCTTGTCCCCGTCTGCCTACTCTTCACATTTTTCCTTGTTCTCTCCTTCCCTCCCTCTTCTCGTCATTCTTTTTCTCTCTTTCTCTCTCACTTATTCACTCTCTTGGGTACAGCCCCACGTGCAGCGTGCAACCGCGAGTAACCTAAGGAAAGAAATCTGCGACCCACCATCGAACCTCTCTTTCACGGTTTATTCCGATGGTAACAGATATTGTCCAGAGGAAAGAAACAATCACGCGCGTACAGACAAAGACGAATGTGCAGAGGGCAAGTATCATGGAATGGGGGATATCTCTTGGTTTGAAGAAGATCGAAGAAGACTGGAGAAACAGGTGGATGTTCTAGCTCGAGCTCATGATTACTTTGTATGTGATTTGTATACGAAATGTAATCGGATCGTACGTATGTCAGCACGTAGCTCAGTGATTCTCTTCCAATTTCATCTATATCTTGAAATGTATGATACGAGTCTTATGGATGATGAATATTTGATTCTATGACTAAGGAAAATTGTGTATAGATTGTAATTTGTCGCTTTGACATGTCCAGAAGCCTATTTCATTGTTCTGACTCAAACATCTCGACTGACAATTTCGAAATATTCAAATAAAATCAGTACCCACATGATTGCAGCATATTGACGTCTTTCTCCATATATGTCGGAGAGGTAGACATAGGAAAGTCGGAAATGTGTTTTCAATGGCTAGGAAGAAATGGAACAAATAAAAACGCTTCAAGTTCTCCACAAGAGAGCAAATCAGACAATATATTACCATGCAAAATTGAATATTATTAAAGATAACAATAAAAATTAGACGAGATAAAAATTATTACGTTTAAACTGTTGTTCGCGCTCGGTTCATCTTTACATGAAATAATTTTTAATGAGAAATTTTTAATAAAGAAAATTATGTTATCCATCTTTTATATTATGTATTCAATTAGACTCGACTATAATAACATTGATATCCTTTTAAAGTTTCGCCCGTTTATTACCGAATCATGGCGTGAATGGTCTACTCGTCAGGAAGGAAATTAATTGTAATCCATTGACCGCGTTATAAATTCGCACAAAGTTTAGAAAATCGACGATGCTGGTTAGGACGGAGCTCGCGGTACCAGCTATGTGTGTAGAAATTGCAAATAGTATTACGTCTCGTAATAGCAACTAGTTAACGGCACTGATATATACGATTCTCTCCGTAGACTATTAGTAAATTCTGGCTTTAGCCGGAAACTAGCATTCTAATCTGTCCGCTTAGTCCAATACACGCTTTTACTCGCGTAAACCACGCTAGAATCACAAAAGCGCGGTATGCACCGTAACCAAGCTGATCGCCATATACAAAAATAGAGAACGATAGGAGAAAACGGATTGTTACGGCGGTCAAAGATCGAACCTTCCATCCGGGTGGATCGAACGCGAAATCATGCGCCGCTCTCGCATGTAATGGAATCTCGTCGACGTTGCACGCGGCTTGTCGCTGGCAATAACAATTATTTCCATGCCTCCTCGACATGCTCGATCGCCTATCGGCTCGCCGCGCTGCCCGACAATATGTTCGCCGATATAAATTTCGCGTGATTCCGCGGTCAACAACGAAACGTCAATCCGCACGTCCGTCCGTACGCGCGCGCACGCACTATCCAGCTCCGGATAATAATATCGCGACGATGATGCTGATCGTTCAAATAACGGTAACGCGATCGATTAAGGGCTTAACGTAATCGCTCTTTACTCCGACGTTCTCGTTGCTCGAACAATAGCTCGATTAAAATGATTAATATCGACGCATCGAGAACGGCCGCCAAATCGATCCCGATCTATTAGCAAGCAACCAGAGACCCGCGCTCGCGCGTGTGAATGAATAGACAGTTAAACGTTGAAAAATTTCGAGAATAATAGTACGGTTTCTCCCACCGTCGTGACGGTGACGTGACGGCTGACGAATAATTTACGTCATTCAACGCACAGACATCCAGTTCAAAAATTGATATTTCGAATAAAGTAATATTTCGGTCATAATTCGTCGATATGCTGTCGGTTCTAAAGAAAGTATTTCAACGATGACCCGATAACGAGCTGGCCAGGGTAAGGGATCTGGAAAATTTACGCGAGAACTTAAAGACGCGATCGATCGATGCTGAATGAATTAAAAGTGCCATTCCGCCTCAAAATTGACGGTTCGAAACGCCAAACAATTCGATAATTACCGGAACCGCAAAAGGAAAAAGTTTTCCCCGTCAAACTTCGGCAAACTTGCATCGCGACTTGTTTGCCGAATATCCGGAATAATCCATATTTTATGTCGAGATGATACTGCCAAGCTAGGCCCGCGTTCTTTCACGCGACGTCGCGCGTACAGCGAGTTTATCCGCCAAGTTCTCGAGTTTCCCGGACCGGAGAAAAGCTGGTGCGGTGGCTGGCTGGCTGGCTTTCCGTGTAAAAATTCGCTGTTTGCGAAATACGCTATTTCCCGACGTGAAATCGCACCACTAGGGAAATTGGATACACTCTAGCGAGACGAGCTTGGCGAGTATCGGCGTTGTGTCATTCGATAGATAACAACTGTATGATAGCCCGATAATAACAATTATATACTTGAATTATATATTGAAGAAACCTGTCTAACGAATCATCAGATAACAATCTGATCCGCAAGTATGAGTTTTTTATATTAGCATTTTATTGCACAAAAGCGACTGACAGTAAGCGTTTTCACGAACGAACAATGTAACGAGAACCGATAATTTATAATAACGATCTAAGAATACTTGTGGTATATTTTTATTGAAAGAAGATTTAGCTAAAAGAAATGTTAGTTAAATATCTCTATAAATAACTTTAAATGCGTTGACTACATTTAAGGCAAAGATGGAGGCAATTACCATATATCGTTTATTCTTGTTATCAGGACGACGTCAGTACCTATATGGTCGAAATTACATTTTGTTCATCCTCACGACCATAGTTCCTGCGACGCGAAGACTATTATACTAGCATCGTATTCGGGAAAGTTGTCGAGTTTAACTTGGAAGCAAGCCACCGTAGTATCGATGGGTAAACGCCCTCCGCGTTTATTATTTGTCGACTTGTACGCTCTATAGATAATTTTTAATGAATTTACTAGTCAAACAAAATCCATTAAATCAAATAAAACATCTTTTTAAAACTTTCGACAGGAAATTTTTTTAAATTGTCTCCAATTATGAAGTACGAAGATATTTTAGATATGTTACAAATAATTCGAGATTCATTCAAATTGAAACGATTTTATTTTATTAATACTCTCTCTCTCTCTCTCTCAGTAATATTCACGTATGCGAATACAATTAAATATTTCGAGTTAATTTCAATAAACTATTTCAAGTCGTACAGATATACGCATACACAAAGTTTCACGTTGCAAAAGGTTTTCAAAAACAAAGACACGAATACCTATTTTCTGTCATATACCATCTTGATAAAATGTTAAGATTAGTCTTCGAGGTCGATCTCTATCGCACGACGAAAACTAAAGAAAATCATGGAGTCTCGAATACAGAAGTGAAAGTCGTCGTATTTGCGTTGGCGGTAAGCCAGAAGACGGACTTGAAAGCTAATCCGGTAAACGTGTCCCGCATAGTATTCGCATTGTCGACGACGGTAAAACGTGTCTTATGCTAATTTTAGTTTCTTGTTAAATCATAAATTTATGACAGGTGATACAGACCGTGTAACGATCCAACAGATGCATCGGATATATTGTTTACTTTGCGTTCAATTTTCGCCTAAAGTAAAAAAGATACGATTTGTGCGCTATGGCAGATTGATAATTTAATACAGCTAGTTAATTTTGACGCTTTTCGTGCATTTTTCGGTACATACATATTGGCTATGATTGGTTTATCAGGAATTTTCTGATATAGCGACAGTGGACGCTACTGATGTCGAGTTATAGGTTTACGTTTATCCCAAAAGTTGTCCAAAATTAAAACGTTTTAATTAAAACACTCGCAGCGGAAACGTATTCCAGCGGGATTCCAATTCTGGATAGATGAAACAATATCGTCGTGCGTAACTTTGCAAAATAAATATGAACTCACGAACACAGTCGACAGATGTAACGCGTCGAGCGAGGGTCCAAAAACTTTTGAATGCTTCAATTACGTTGTACCGACTATACGGCAAATATGCGTGGAAAATGTGTGTTACATATATAGAACAGCAATCGCACGTATTTGCGAATGACCGATAGTACGACGGTGATTTACACAGTCTATACTCACAGGGCGAAATGGCTCTTGTAAAAATAAAGTCATAAAGTTATGATATGAAGTCATATCTATGGTGTAAAACAGTAAAACAGCGAAGAGAACTAAATTCTATCTAGAAAAAAATCCTATATATATATATATATATATATATATACAAGAAATTATATAAATAGAATACGTCTCGTATTTTTTATTTATGATTTTTTATTTGTAACAAGTACAAAATGTAAAATCTCTTTATTTCAATAAAACGGACTCTACACTTTCGTGTAGTTATTATTAAATATAGCAATTTCTTGGAAGTATATATATATATATATATATATATATATACTAAAAGAAGAAAAGATAATTCAAAGGAAGGACGAAGTAGCTACCGAAGGTGCGAAATGATGCTTAAAATAATATCATGATATTTTCTTTCAATCCGATCGACCGATTTAAGGTATCTACAGATAGATACTCGGCTTTGGAGAGGAATTCAAGGACCGATCTTTGGTTACCTGAATCAACGAGTAGCACAGATAAGAGCGCGCGCGCGCGCGCGTGCAAACTCATTAATTTCCATCCGTCCATCCATCGATCGCGAATTGAAAAACACCACTTGATAACGAGATGATAATCCCGTTATTACAACAAAAGCCTGGTAATGATTATCGTCTCGTCCGTCGGCCGTCGTATCAACGATGATCCGTTAATGCTCGACGAGTGGCATTTGTAAATTTTCTAGTTGTTATTACGCGGCCCATTGTCATTAATATTTCGTTATTAATTACGTGCGCGCGCGTATAATTGGCACTGCGGCATTAATTAACCCGCTAACATCCCTGTGCGCATTTCTTGCGAAAATCTGATTAACCTGATCTCATTGCAAGGGTCGACCCACTGCGGCACATCACTTATTATTTTTGACGCCGATTTCCAACCGAATGAGGATGAAAAATCATCGGACCGATGCCGAAACGGACGGCTCGAACCAATTAAAAGTTCGTGGCATCGGCAGCCAATTACGTACATTGGCGTGGAGCGACTATAACTTTGAAAGAGTCGAGTGGTCGCTAGGCGTATTTTCTCATCTGCAAATTCTCCCGCGATGTGTTAACTTTGGCATTGCTAATTATGAGCAACATTTGGTCATTTTCATATATTTTTCATATATATATCGGTTTTAAAAAGAAAAACCGATAAAATATTTTATTTTTACTATTTTATAAAAGATAAAAACAATTCTTTAATTTTTAAATAATTTTTATCTTCTTTTATAAAATTATAATATGATGGATGACACGCAATCATATTCAATCGCGTGTTCTGAGTTGAGATTCAATATTTGAATTCAATCTAAATCGTTCGAAAGTGATATGATATTCACATCATATTTGTACTCTCATATCTATACGACAGATAAAAATCTCGTGATACACAGGGCTTACAAGGTGTGAGAAAATTGTGCAGCACTTAAGGGATTATCCGTCAGCAGCGTGCGAGGGTAGGAGTGACTGGGATTATCGGGAAATCGCATCGGGTACGCTGTCATAAAATAAGCGTCAGCGGATTGAATACAAACGAGAGATTTATATATAACGAACAGACATAAGCGCTGACGGCGTGCGGCGCCTTTGGCCGCAATACCGCAATATGGCCCGCGAATTTGACACGCTCGCACCTTGTGACTCGCGGATGGTTGTTGCGCTAGTTGGCATTTCACGCCTCGCACATTTCGAGCTTTCCCCCTTTCCCCTGTCTCTCGTCAGAATGTAGGTATAAGCGCGCGTATGAACGCGGTCGATGCGAAGTTACGGACGATTCACACGCCCCCGCGAATGAGGAGATTTGATAACGCGGTGGGTAGGTAGGTAGGTACGCCTAAACAGCCCCGCAACCGAGCAACACCGCGATTGTTAAATTATAATAACTTGCAACCAGAAATCAGTCAGAGAGAAACCGAGTATCCTCGCGATATATTTCTGCATTTAATTGTCTATTTATGAAGATTCAAGAGTCTTTTCACGACAAATAATTTCACTATTCGACAAAGAAGCATTTTTTATTCTCTCCGAAGTACAATAGTACTTCCTAAGATTTTTTTTAATTAATTGAAATAAAATGGGCAAAATATAGCATTTTTGGCCATTTTTAACATTTTTTTATGGCAAAATAAAACTTTGTTTCTAAATAAAGTCTACAGCTCATAAAATTCAAGAACTTTTAAATAAATTTTATTTCATGGTCATACAATTTATTTTTATCAAATTGGCTGTTTGAATCTTATGTTAGAATTTCTGTATAATTACACTGTTTAAGGAGGTTGTAAGTGCATAAAACACATATATTAATATTTTCGCTTTAAACAAACTACATACATGTGAAAGTTGTGTTCATAACATTCAGGTTTTATTGAGCAATACATTTTTATAGGTTATTTATTTTATCTGTTATTAATTTTATTGTTATAAACAAAAATTGTTAAAATAATAAGAAAAATCTAAATGTTTTTATATAAATATATTAAGTACTAAACATGACTTATGCAAAGTTTCATTGAGATTCACCATTAGTTTATAACAAATAACAAATTTTATTTATTTACTGAACAATTAATGTTTGCATCTCAAGATAACTTTACAAAAATATAAAAAAAATTGAGATTTTTATCATTATTTTATAATATTTACATTTTCATATATTTATATTAGAGTACAAATTAAAAAAATATTACTATTTATTTAAATAACTTTTGATCCAGATGGTCAATTGTTTCTATTTTTTTTTTGTATTATTATTAAATGAAATTTAGAATAGTGTGTAATTTTTTCAAGTAGTTCTTAACATATTGCATTTGCCTTACAATCTCCTTAATAAACTTCGAAATGTTATAGTAGATATATACTCCAAAGATTTATTCGCATTGAACGCGATGCCGTCCTCAGAATTTGCGTAACACATAAAGATTTTTAGTAAATTAGGGTGTTTTTGGTTTACTTCGTCCCAATTTACTAAAAATCCTGATATGCTATGCAAATTCTAACGATGGAATTGTGTTCAGCGCGAGAAAATATTCGGTGTGTACATTGTACTATAGCACTTTAAAGAAAAAGAAAAATAATTTTTGTTGAACTTTGTTTAATTATACAGAAAGTTTAAAATTCGACCAGTCTAATAACTTGATGAAAATAAATCGTACAATCATAAATTAAAATTCATTTAAAAGTTTTTTTGTATTTTTATAATTGTATTTTTAGACATCCTGGACTTTATTTAGAAATAATATTTTGTTTTATCGTAAAAAAATGTTGGAAATGGCCAAAAGCATCACTTTTTATCCATTTCACTTTAATCACTTTAATATATTCAAAATCCCGCTACGTTAATTTTACCAACAATAACATCATGTTTATAACATGAAAAAAAATCTTACAGAAATGTACTATTGCACTTTGGACAAAATTTAGTTATTGAACAGTGTTATTAAACATTTTTTCTCTTTTATTCCGTTGCTCGTTTCGATGAGAAATATTCTTGCGCAAATATCGGAGATTTTAAAACTCGCCCTATATTGGGAGAGAATACGTTAGCGATCGATCAATTAACTCCATCGCATCGAATTTATGTATAAAAACGAAGAAACGAACGACGAGAGGTTTTCACTTGAAAAAGCTGGTAGAGACAAGAATTGCGGAGTCTTGTAAGGTTCTTCTATTCATTCATTTATCACCTGGTCGACGACGTAATAGACGATTGCGAACCACCGCTGCGGTATTTTATCGCGTGCCTGATAACAGTGGTTTCTTTCTCCTTAAATTTGAACGTAAAGTTTTACTATCCTCCTCAATACGACGAACTTGAACAATATTGATTCTTCGGCTCTTACGGCCACAAGCGCCATTAACGACGTCGTCTATGAGCTATAAAAGCCGCTCCATCGTCAAATGTCAATCCAATTCAAAATTATAAATCACATATTCTGAAAGATATTATATCTTTAATCTATATGGAGAGAGACACTCGTCATACGGAATTCTATCAATATGTCCCGCATAATTTACTTCCCAGCGAATTAACAGATACGATTATCTCTCTTTTTCTCTCTATTATTCGCTACACTTAAATTTTAATCACCGTAGAATCTGAGAACAAAAAGTAGATTATAACGATATGTTTATCTTTTTATTGCCATTCTATGAACATTGCAGTTTTTTTCAGTATCATTCCGTACTTTTATTATTCAATAAATTGACGCTAATGTCGTAACAATATCAATTGGCGGAAACTGGTAACCATAAAAAAGTGCGATATATCCATCATTGATATGCACGTTTATCCGTTATCTCCACGCCCCTCATCCAAGCCAATTAATTGGAACACATTGTACCTGGGAATCGCAGGTGTAATGAAAGATAATCGTTCCCGTCTGCTCCGGCTTCCGTCGAAGTTACATTACCGCCGACACGAAACGCTCCGATTCTCCATTAAAAGTATCGCAATCGAGCGGGGAAATAGCGCCGTCGCTCGTAACGCAAGATGGATGCGCATTTCAGTCGAACGAGGTAGATTTAATGTGTTGGCTCGATTTCGAATTGGATCAATTCTAGCATCACATAATATGGCTATGGAAAAAAGCGCGTTGCACGTGCGACAGGCTGTCAATTGATTTTAGATCTTGCCGACTGATTGTTCATTCGGCTGGCTAACTTTTTCGACCGGTACATAATAAAAAAAAGGAAAAATTGCATGCCAGACGCATGAATATTCGGCAATTGCCATGCTTCTCCTCTTCGTACGAAATAAATCGAATTTAGTCGCGGTAAATTTTACAGTGGACGGTTTTCGAAAAATTTGTATATCTTATATATCATTTAACCAATTTCTCGATGCAATATATATAATATCCCTAATATATATATATAATATCCTTAACACTATTAAATATTTTATTGCTATATTTAAAAACTATTTTCTCATTAATACACGGAGAGAATTTTCTTTTAAAATTTACCCTGAAAATACGGTAGTTGTGGTACAATACAATATTTTAAAGATTTTTACCATGCACTTCAATAAAAGTAATTAAACTTATTTTATACTTTATTATAGTTTTATTAATGAATGAGAGAGATTTACATTAAAATTCTTCGAAATACACAACGTTGTCCCTTAACTATCATATTTTCAGGATAAACTTTAAGAAAAAATTCTCTCCGTGTAGAATAAAATCTTCGCATATACATATAAATATAGACAAAATTGATTTAAATTAAAATACACTACATTTTTTGCATCAAGAAAAAATCGAAGGATATAAACGCATTAAATTCGTACGAGGACATTTTTAACGTGATAGAATACTTTTCGGAATTTGATGAATTTAATGAATTTCGACTCGAATGTAGACGAGCGTGCATGTCGAGCCGGTGCAGCGGATAGTGGTGCAAAACGATACTAGGATACCGCATTTTTAGAACAGCCGAAGGAATGGGTATCACAGTTACGAGACGTGAATATACCGGCCATCACCGATATGGAACATAGCGGATGAGATTTCCTTAGTTCAGTAAAATCCTTCCTACCTACACTAGCAAAACGTGCGCGATGATACTTTTTCTATCCACCGTTTTTATGGAACGGCATTTTGGAGCGTTTAAATTTTTATTTCGGGAATTGATATTTTCAGATTATTTGATATTTTCATGTTTGTAATATTATTGTGATTAAAACAATACACAATAGGGCTGAGAACCAACTCAGGGTAACATTTGAGTAACAATATTATTGTAAGCAAACTTCTACATACATACAGACGTTTCGACCCCTATCGAATCCTCCTCAATGTTAAAAAATAAATTTAAAAGTTACCGATAACTACCTAAGATGTTCAATATATCAAATAGGCGCATGATTACTTGCATGTTGGTACTACTAATTATGGCATCAAAACGGCCTAGATTCTCTCGGCTTCAACAGAACTTGTAGCTCGTATGTTCTAGATGTCAAAATTCATAATCAGTCCAAGATGCCGTGAGCTTCATCTCAAATTTACAATTCAATGGCCCAATAAGAATTACAGCAATAACGTTGAAGTCATCCTTCACACTTTGCTAATAATTCGAAGTCGCAAAAATTGAAACTATATAATTGCATATAATGATAACACAGTGATATCGAAAGGATCTTAACACTGTCTAACTCAGAGATGTAATGCTAGTTTCAATTTTTGTGACTTCGAATTATTAGCAGAGTGTGAAGGATGACTTCAACGTTATTGCTGTAATTCTTATTGGGCCATTGAATTGTAAATTTGAGATGAAGCCCACGGCATCTTGGACTGATTATGAATTTTGACGTCTAAAACATACGAGCTACAAGTTCTGAAGCCGAGAGAATCTAGGCCGTTTTAATGCCATAATTAGTAGTACCAATATGCGAGTAATCATGAGACTATTTGATATATTGAACATTTTTGGTAGTTACCGGTAACTTTAAAATTTATTTTTTAACGTTGAGGAGGATTCGATAGGGGTCGAAACGTCTGTATGTATGATAGAAGTTTGCTTACAATAATATTATTACTCAAATGTTACCCTGAGTTGGTTCTTAGCCCTATTGTGTATTGTTTTAATTTTGTAATTATTGGAACCGTTATTATTATTGTGATTATTTTTTGAGTTATTTAATAATCGTGTATTTAAAAAAGATTTTAAAAAATCGTCGACTGATCTATATTCCGCACTAAATTTTACTATCGTCGCGAGCAGGCTGTTCCAGCGATCGGTTGCCGTTTAAGCGTTGTTAAACAAATGATGGATCGTTTAATTACGTAAGTTTCGCGATCGTTCTGATGTTTAATAACGTCGTTTGGAAGAATGATCGCATCCTGTAATCACCAGTCAGGATTAACGATAGCGACTGCGGCCCGCATTAGAAGTCGATCTGTGCCACGTCAGGCCACCATCTCATCTCGCGTCATATGTCTTAGTTTTCGTTTTTGCAAAGCGTATTTTGCACGACATCGACCTGGCAATGTCTCAAGTATCGCAAGAATTCGCCCAGCAGTTTTAGTGTTGACTCCGTGCGCAACTTACGGACGATACGCGTCACAAATCGCATATTGGACGGTCGAGGAAAGCGTACTCTGAAATTTATCTTTCGCTGTCGGACTCTTGGCACGATTCACCTGCGCTTGGGATTACGTCAAACAGTCTTAGCAGTGTCCTATACTTGCCATATATTTCGCGGTTAATTACTGAACCTAGAGAAACGACGCGGAAAATTTGTTATAATTATTTCCGATACATTAATTCTTGCCCTCTTTCTATTTATGATTCGAGATAATTACGGATTAATCATCAATTTCTATGCACGTACACCTAACGTTTTGTAAATATGTGTCCGAGAAAATTACAAAATTCACAATTTAAAAAGCACGCATCGCTCTTTCTAAAGGCATTTTGATTATCGTGACAGTAGAATCTACCGTTCGCGTCGCCGAGACTAGTTCGCATTTTTATCCGAGTGCCTGTTTTCCTCGGTAATAACCTTGCTGGAGTTGCATTTGTTATTTCTTCGGCTTTGTTGCGCGGTTGCAACGGCACGACGGCGCGCGGTTTGTTTTCACTCACCTCAGTCTGCCGTGCTCCGTGTGCGGCGATTCCTCTGGCGATTTGTAACTGTTTCCGGTCTGCAACAAAGAATGAGACACGTAATGAAGATCCCGATTCTCGCGGTCCATAACTAGCAGGGAGCAAAAGAATCTTGCAAATTTTATCCGCGTATTCTCCTACACAACAATAACTGCGGACTGGAAATGCAGAATTGCAGCGGTATAAAAAAAGAAAGATTCATTTAAACGAACCGAAAGGAGATTCCACGTAAAATATATTATGCAATCATAAAGATAGAATGAAAAAAATTGCTTATAAACGGTTAAAAGTATACACATTTTTTCATAGTTTTTTGACGTTTTGAATTAAGAATGATAAAATTGTCATTAATCTTTAAATAGATAAATGAGATGATCATAGCACCTTTATTAGGTATTTAGTTTTTTTTCTATCTTGTTCTGGATAAGAAAAATAAAAAGCCTATAAACCTTAAAGTTTATTATTTTTACAATTGTATCTTATAAGGATATAACTAATGCAAATTTAACTATAATATACTAATAAAAAATATGATTATGAATAAAAAAATAAAATAATCTTAGACACACACACACACACACTCTCGAAACTGACAAAAATAATAGAACAAGACTTTTGAGAGTGCCACGCAGTAAACAGAGCGTAAAATTATTTACAATAGTAAGTCTAATTTCGCTTAATAATAATTGTTCGAACGTTTCAACCCACTTTGGAGTCTTCCTCGGCGAAAAAATAGTCCTCGAATTTATAAATTTTCCACTTTACTATCAATCAGTCACTTATAATTATAAAATTAAATTTTTTTGGAATTATTTTGACCATCCCACCTACCAACTTGCATATCTTTAAATTACCTACATGCTTAAAGGTTAAAATAATAGAAGGAACCTTTGAAGCTGTCTGCCTCCCAAGTCAAGTTTATGTTCAGACAGCTGTTGATACTCGAGAGATTAACCTCGATCAACCGGGCGGATCGTCGTTCATCGTGCCGACGTCTCTGGATTCTCGGGTGTCCGGGTGCCATCTTATTGTATTTGCCACATATTCGTAAATGCGTGGCGCTTAATTTTGTCAGAATGACGACACCCAAGTCGACAAGCAAGTTGTCGTCATCATAATCGTCGTTCGCAAAATAATATTCTTAGAAACGAAAGTTCCCTTCCCGTGAACACGTGCGTCGACCGTTAATAAATCGGTCATGTGAAACAACGCCCAGTTATGACGACAACGACGACGGCAACGATGCCAGAATGTCGGACAGGGCGAATTAGTTCGCGAGCAGCATATTGCGAGAGCGTGTAACAACTCGGACAACAAATGGAATCCAAGGGATTTCGAGAAAACGCATCGCGCGGCAACGTAATTAGAATTTATGTCGATTAAAACGCGGCAGTGAAAGAAAAAAAGGCCATATCGATACACGAGAGACAGAGGAAGAGCGGAAGGGCATATCTGACCGCCGCGAGGCGATAGCAATATATTTTCATCGAGCAATTCGCGTCATAAATTCCTTCATTACGCGCAGGTTCACGGATACTCCTTCGGGCTATCGTCCCGTTCGCCGGAAAGCAAATATTAAAGCGCGGGGGCGGCTGTACGTTATCGGCAATTACGTTTCAGATGGAGCGGCGTGTTCGTATCGTCGATCATTATCGACACGATTATCAAGGTGGAAACGCGCGCGATCGAGGCAAGTCTCTTTGCCATACGATGATACGATCACGTTCGGGGAAGTCGCAAGCTTCTCTCTCGTCTCGTGCCAATAGAAACTCTTCTCTTTTTCGTTTTTCCCTCGTTTTTTCTTTCGCCGGACAGTTAGTCACACAAACTCGCCGGGAATACACGGGAAATGTTATTCCCGCGCAAATTGTAAACGCGGTTACACCGCGACAATCGAATTACCAGTTATGGAAATTTCGTATACGTTCGGAAACAATGGTCATTATAAATACCAGGCCGTTGTGGCGCGCGATGGAACCGCGTATCGTAGATGATCATGGTACGAACAATAATGATTATTTCATTTCAATCAACCCGCGGAAATTGAACAGTTCTGGAGCCAAAACGAAAGTACGCTCCCTATAGCTGGCCCACCCGCCTGCTCGTTACGCCGCTACTCGATGAACGATGTCGATTTAAAACTATGTCTAATTATACATGCGCATATATTGCGGCATGCGCAATATATCCATTATGATGGGTTAACGAAGTTGGAAATCGATTTGATCGATCAGTTAAAGTAAATGATTGTCGAGCGCGTTTGACTGTTGGCCGATCCCGCGGATGATTTCATCACACCGATTATATCGCTACAATCGTGAGCTTTGACATCTGTTGCGGTATCACGACGTTACGAGATATTAATCAACGCAACAATCACAGATGTAGATATATACTGCAATTAACGCTCTAAACCTTTCGTTACATTTATCAATTTACTCCCCTTCGATCAAAGTATTAAACTATTAATAGCATCTCTTAATTAAATGAGGAGTTTAAGTTGTTCATTTTTGATAAATGAATTATTACGCGAATAATTACGATCGTTAGCGTCAACGTTATTACCATTCTCTTCGAAATGGCCAATTCAATCGCTTCTCCGATCGTCACACCGCGATTAATCGCGTCGCTTATCGGCTTATCACTCGTTCGCGACTTACCTACCGCGCGAACATTTATCTCGTAATGCAGCTCTGAGTAGCGACCGTCTGTTCCTCGTAAGTCTCATCCCGTCCACAATCTAAGATCAGCACTCTGTCACCGTACTCTCACCGCCACTATTCTCCGTGCCGCGCAATCCGTACCGAAGTGAATTCTTCGTTCCATCCATCCCGGGACAGTCAATTTGTCCTTATTTTCTACTGTTCCTCCGACTTTCACTCCGCTCGAGTTAAGTGTTTTTTTTTCCTCTCTTTCTTTTTCTCTCCCTTCTAGAGAAGGTAGACCTCACGCGCGCGCTCCGGAAGCCACCCCTTGGCGAAAGACGCGACGCGACTTTCACTCGATTGTGCCTCGGCCAAGTTGTGCTTGGCCCGAACGAGTAGCTCTTGGCACAGGAATCACTATCATTCGTTCCCCCCTCCGAGAGAGGTCTGAAATGAGAATGAAAAACAAGAAGAAGACGAGGTGGTTTCTCCTTCTCTCTTTCTTTTCCTCTCTCTCTCTCTCTCTCTCTCTCTCTCTCTCTCTCTCTCTTACCGATCTCTACTGGGGACTAGGAAGGCGAAAGGAGGACGAGAATGCGAGAAGGAAAACACCATCTACCGAGGTCTAGTGCCTCCGTACCGAAATACACTGGTCCGTAGGTCCATGCCTATATAGTTTACTCGGACGACAGAGAGCGACAGAGTGGGGCGCGGGGGGTTGGTGCGGGACAAAGGGTGTTGGAACGACTCTGGGTTAAAGTGGCGTCGCGTGTACAACCGCACCGGCGCGGCGGCGGAATATACGGCACTGCGACAGAGCGGACAGAGCGTTCCGCTCCGTGCCGTACTATCCTTCCGCTTCGTTCTTTCTCACCTACCCATCCCGTAGTCGCGTCGCTATTTTTCTTCCGAGCTCCGAGGGATTACGCACTCCTGCTCTCTCACGGCCCATCTCTTTTGTCTCCGAATGCCATGGATTCATCTGCGATTATATAGTATGTCAAGCGTCAAAGAACATTGAATCGCTTCTTGTTTTCGCTTTAACGCTCAAGAGAGACTATTTTCTATTATGTGCTGTACACGTAATGGAAAGTACACTGCGTTTGTTTTGCCTGTTTATTATTCATTATTTGTAAAAAAAAAAACCAAATTTAGTAAAGACCTATTGTCTAGAAAAACTAGAGAATTCTCTCTTTTTGTCGAAATGATTTCTTAAAAGATATTTTTTGCAAATGTTAAAGTATTACATAAATTTTGAAATTGTTAAATGAGATTTGTTCAATTTTCTAGATAAGTTTAATTTTGTTTTAAAGAAATTCTTTTCAATTTTTAGTATGACACTTGTTAAAATAATTATTTTATGAAAGTTCTCAAGTACCTTTTCAAATTTAATATTTAAAATAAATAGCTCTTAATTTTCTTTTCTTGATTCCACAAACATAAAAAGAAAAAAGAAATTTTAGAAGAAAAACTTAAAATTTTATATATTCAAATTCATCTAAAATTTTAATCTAATATCTTAATTTTGCTTGAAGAAGTTTTGTCCATATATTTCAAGATATTTTCATTACATAACAATATCAGAAAAGATCATTCTTTTAGTTAAAAAGAAAAAATCTACATATAGATAGTATTAACATTTTTATTATCTCATATTTATTATAGTATTTCCAAGTAATTACAAAGTATTGTATATGCATATATGTATGTAGAACTTATTATCAACAGTATAAACACAACATACAGAAAGAGAAGAAAATTCCATAGTAGAGAATCAACAGCACGTAGTTTCATCGTCTTTAACGCGTGTCTAAGAAGAAATTCCTTTAGGAGAACAAGATGGGCGACCATCGCGAATAAATATTTGTACAATGTTGTACGTGCTAGGAGAACATTTTCGGAGGTGAAGGACAGAATGGTGTGATTCCCACCGTTCCCATAGCCGTGAATTGTTAGCGACGCGGGCGGACTGCGTACTCTCTATATAGAGCTGATATGCAGCTGTAAGTGCAGACTTAGGATCAATGGTGGCATCAGCCTAATCATCCGGAAGTGTTGCCGATGTCCGCCACTAATCCGATCGCAGATGTTTCACTCCAGCTGATTCTCTCACCGGCCATTTCTCTCTCTGTTCCTCCTCGCATCTCAACAGGCGCAGGCTCGACGAACGGCCGCTTCGTGTATCTGTTCACGGTGTTTGTTTGCGGCCGCGTTAGCGGATTCTAATCGCGGTTACTCCGTTCACGCCCTAAATCTGCCACCGCCGCCAAACCGAGTACTTAAATCGAGTGAAACGCACCCGTTGTATAGCGCATTTAGGTTAAAGCACCTATTTTCAATTAGGCGCCCCGGGCCCGGGCCGCTTAGGCCGATATATCTCGCCCGCTTCGACGGTTCCGAGTCGTGAAACTGGCACGGTAAACGGAAATCTCTCGTTGATTAATAGCATAAGCGACTTTTTGCGATTTATCTTGTCGTCTCTTAAACGGTGCGTTTTAATAAAACGGAGATCTCGCGGGGAATTCGGACAAATGTAATATTGATCACTTGATTAATACTTTCGCATTTTTAGGCCCCGTTTGGAATCGATAATAAATCCATGAAGAATGACTCTTACGTTAAAGTTTGGTAAGCTGTAAACGCAAATTGCAATTGAAAAACATATTTTGCGTCTTTTATAAGAGTTCAAAATATTCTTCTTTACACTTTTATACTTTTATACTTCTCTTTGTAGCATGTAATTTTATTATGTTACTTGCAATACCGTCAACTATTTTTTTTTTCATTCTATTTGTAATGCATTTTTATATCATAATTGGAAACTGTGTTGATCAGTATTTTTTTCTTTTTTAAATTCTATCTTTACATCACTCATTCTCTCTCTCTCTCTCTCTCTCTCTCCGCGTTTTACTCCGTTTTCAATCTATATATTTGTTTACCACGCGTTTATCGTACTGGCGTTGATATACACGAAAACTGAGACTGGCGCCCGTAAAGTCTCGAATACCTCTCGCGAGGGAAGAGGAGAATGAAGTATGCTAGATGAAAAGAGGGGAAAAAATGGCAGTAACATCGTGGTCTATACGAAAAAGTGGCAGAAGAAGGGTGAAGAGAAGGTGGAGACGGAGGAAAAGGCTCGAAAACACGAGCAAACATGCAGCCGGAAAATATTTTTGAAGGGAAGAATGCGCGAGCGGACAAGAGAGCCACTCTCTAATTAGCTTGGTATACGGGGTGGCTTTTTGTTTAATTAACACGCTCGTAGTAAACTACCCCTTACGCTACGCGCAAGGCCGCCCGTTTTATCCGACGCGGCGCTTTACATTCCATTTTTTTCCCCGACCCATCCTCACAGGTTGGCCATCCTCCTTTCGCTCATGATAGAACCGATAGGTATTAGTTTACTTAAAACACGCGCTCAAGGGTATCGGGTTTAAAAGAGACGATGTGTTTCTGGGGTGCGCAGGGTAGGTGTGTCTCACCGACATGAACGGCTCTTTATCTCCCGTTGCGCGTCACATCTTTTTTCATTTCTTTTTTCACTGCCGGCCGGATAAAAACACCGGGCTTTTCCGGTGTCGTATTTTGACAATCGGCGAGTTTTTGCGCGCGCATATTTCGAATATCAGCGCCAAATCATGGCGTTTTAATCTCTGTTATTCTGAGCCGTCCGGGAAAACGGAACTCAAGTCGCACGGCCATTTAAACTCCCGAAATTCTATGAGAGAAGTAATCTTGTTAATAGAAAACTCCGGAGCTTATTGGCACTGCGCCCGTCACTGATTGATTGCTCCATCTTTGCGAAGCTCTTAGACATCGCCGTTTATTTGATTAGAATAAAGGGCGAAGTCGACTCTTTGTTTCCATTTTGTTACGCTCGAACGACTCTATTATCTTACAACCAGATTACATCAAGACGTGTCCGTCTCTTTCTCTCCTTTTCTTTTTCTTGCTCTCTTCGCGTAAAAATAAGTCTACGTTGAAAGTGCAAACCTCGCCGGAGGATGAAAGAATAATATTATGACTAAAACATAATAGATATTTCATATTCCTAGCTTCTGCTGCATCCGTATAGTGACAGTTGGCTACGATAATTCTCAGTAGTTTCGTTGGAATTAAGTATCTAATAAAGTATTAGAGTAATAAAAAATTAGGTTTTACTGCGTTCTTCAAAGAACGTATTTTAATAGGTGCGTTAACACACATTTTTCATCCATTTCCGAGATTTTGATCACTAATGGCAGAATTATTCTGCAGCTTACGACTAGTATCGCAGTTCGGGGAGATATCCGAAAAAGCAGAATGAGAGTGAACCGCGTGTCGAATGCGGACCCAGCTCTTTTAGTTGTCGCAGCGTTGAGATACGCGCGCGACAGCCACTTCCGTGCACGCTTTCGCGTTACAGTCTGGCAACGAAACGCGCTCCTCTCTCTCTCTCTCTCTCTCTCTCTCTCTCTCTCTCTCTCTCTCTCTCTCTCTCTCTCTCTCTCTCGAGCGACTTTATTTCGACAAATTGAGGGGCATATCTTGGTCTCCGGTCTGTACGTTAGCCGGTGAACGTTAGCTGCAGGTGGCGCGTGTATTTATAGCTGCGTCGTGACTCCTCTTCCTCTTCGCCAACAACACGCCGGTCCTCCGCCGTGTTTTCGTGCAACTCCTCACTGTGCCTCTTTCTCTCCTCTCCCTCTCTCTCTCTTCCTCTACCCTTCGTCTTCTTCCCGCTATCTGTCGGCTGTTGCTTGGGAAAGTCTAGCTAGGAGGCGCTAAGCCGGCTGGATATGAACGGTGACTTCCGTCGGAAGACCCCGGACGAGCAGGAGCGCTGTTGAAAAATGGGTTTAGCTGACGGAATTGTGCGGGAGTCTCGAAGCGAGATTATCTCGAGTCTCGTTCCGCCGTCGAACCCGCCGGTCGCGCGAAACGGAAATAAACGATCGAACGGCGCGTACGTGCGCCATGAAGAGTACGAGGACTCGACGCTGATCGGAATCCGTCGATCGCCGTTACGTGCCGCTCGTACCGTTCCCGATGACGGCATGAATTTTTATGCGCGTCGGAAAAATCGTTTTCCGAGTGTTCCTGCAATCGGAATATCGATTTCGACAGTCGGAGAGATTTCCCAAAACGTACGCGTGTCGAAAAGTGTATTTTCATGGCACTCTCAGACCGAGAATCTCGAAATCTGACTGTTCCGATTCCTCCTTCGTGCGAATCGCGTATGCGAAGTATCTGAACTCGCGATCAGACCCATCAATGACTTTGAGGATGGAAAATCGTGTGACAAATTTCAACAGACAATTCATGAAGCTCGTTATTGATTGCAATGGACCGTTCGCATTTGTTCTTTCTGGATTCTTTGCACGGAAATGAGATCAGGATCTTGCACGCTCGCAGAAATAATTGTGATAATCGCGAAACGTGCCGCGCAACCGGCGACTCCTAACGATTCACGTATTTAGCCTCCCACGTCCGCTAGGGGCTGGTCACAACGGGACGGGTCAACACTTTTACATCCGACTAAGCCCGCCGCCATCAGATAACGTTTCGCGAGCAACGACACAGCCACGGCAGTCACTTTCAGCTGGCGCCGAAGCGACCCGTACGTCGCACCTAAACGGTTAAAGTCTTGTCCAAACTCGGCGAAGCTCGTTTGCTCCGCGGCTGCCGTTATCTCATAGCTGCGATCTCCTCTCAATCTCCACAAGACCGCCTTTACCGACCCGCCGCCGCCGCGGCTGCTTTCTCCTCTTTTCGACTCGCTATCTCTCCCGGAGAAAGGTAAGAGAAACGGCCCACGGTCTTTCTAGATTATTTTCGATAACGACAGAGTTACGGGGATTTAAAGATGCCGTGGATTCTTCTCGCCCTTCTTATTGTTAGACAAATACGAAAATGTACTCAATAAGAACCTCAGCACAAAGATGATTGTTACTGAGTCGTGAAATGTGAGTCGTAGTCATAGGTCAATTTACAACTATGACTTATGTTTCACGACTCAGTTGCGGCAAATCTTTGTGTTTAGGCCCTACACAATTTTAAGATGACCAGGGTCCTTATTCTTGAAAAGAAACATATAAGAAAGACTAGTATAGGTAACGTATGCTGCAATATCTCTTTAGTTTTTGTATACGTTTCTTCTTAAAAATAGAAGCCCAGATAAGCAAGGATAAAATTTACGACAAATTTGATCAGGTATAACAAGTGCTTTTAATATATATATATATATATATAACGCATTCGTGGATAGATATTTTTAGACTCATTGACATTCGCGATATTTTGAGACATGAAACGGTTTAATAAATTTAGAGAGAAAGAGATTTTGGGAATCAATTTAATATTCATTATTTTATATTTGTGTAATCGTGATTTCATTAAAACCTTACACAAAGTTTGCTTTTAGAAATTTATGAAATTCTTAATTTTATTAAAATATATATCATATAAAGTCATGCCTTTCTTGAGATAAAGAATTTAAAGTAGTTTGAAATAATAAATTAATTTACATAAATAATTTTCTGTACGAAAACAATTTTTATTTTAAAAATAATAAATTTAATAATCTTTCTCATAAATGAAATAATTATTTAATTAATCCAATTATTGTTAAAAGGAAGAATTAAATAATTCAACATATAAGTTAAAAATAGCTGTGAATAATATACATTTATATATTAGTGACACAGCTAACATTAATGACATAAGAATATAAAATGCAATAATAGTAATTAAATTGCAAATAAATATTTGAAATATAAAAACTAAAATATTCGGTGTATATTTTGCAATACGTTAAATATTTCGTAGTCGTGAAATATACTGTGTGTAATGCAGCGTACAAAGTCGCCGTCCTATTTGTGCTCCGAATTTCTAACATAAACAATAGCAAAAAATTGCTCCATGTATTATTACGTTCCATAAACAAATACATTCAAGATACATTATTTAGCTATGAATCTTCTTGCATTAAACTTTTTAAATACTTCGTATCGATCATCAAATATAATTGTTTTCAATTTAAAAGTATGAATATACAGGGTATCCCAAAATTCGCGCATTCGGAGTACAGGACATGATTCTTTATGCTAAAACAAAGAACTTTTTCTTTTTGCAAAATTACGTTTGACAAATAGATTTTGTAGAAGAGCAGGTTGAAGTTATACAAATAAACGCAAAAATTATTTATCGAATGTAATTTTACTATAAGAAAAAGTTCGTTTTAGCACAAAAAACAACTTTTTCCTTTAGCAAAATTGCGTCCGATAAGCAGTTTTTACAGGAGAACAGGTTGAAATTAACAAATAAACACAAAAATTATTTATTGGACGCAATTTTGCAAAAGGAAAAAGTTGTTTGTTTTAACATAAAGTATCATGTACTCTGAATGCGCGAATTTTGAGAACCCTGTATATACATGATCAAAGCCAGATTGTTTATTAAAAATTGAAATAAAAATGCAAGAAATACAATATTCATAGTAAATTTAATAAAGATTAAATATTTCGAAACGGTAACATGCAACGGTTGGTACCTTGATGTTTGACATACAGTATTGCGTTTGTGTATACAATGTCGCCGCGTTACCATTCGTACAGTGACACTCGAATAGACAGGCAGCAGGACGAGTCGCTCTTTTTCGTTATCTCTCGAATTACGATCATTTTTTATAAAAAAATCAATAATTAATCCATACAGTTAATTAACTATTACGACTACTCACCGAAGCAGATATTCGCCCGTCTTAAACCATGTTATAATACTTGACATAGGAACAACTGATTCAAACAATTCAAGTAATGAAAAGTCATAAAATATCAAACGTCGTTTATTAATAGTATTTTGTGTGTTGTGCATCGTGTACGAAAGTGCCTTGCAAAGTATCGCGCGTTATATTCTGACAGTTAAAGTGCGCTAATTAATTATGTTCGTGAGTGAATATTGTATGAGTGCAACAAAATCTAGGAAGAGGATGGGAAGAAGGAAGTCTAGGAGACAAGTGATGGCAAAGCAACTATGAGGTAAGTGCAATTAATTTTTTTATATTTTATGTGTTTTTTAAAGATTACGTATTATCAACAAAGACAAATAAGGAATTCAAGTGGATGAACTAAAAGAAGTCAATATTAATACAATATTTAATCCGAATAATTTTGTAGAAGAAAAATTATTTTCAAGTAAAAAGATACGTATTATAATTTCATATATACATTTTGCCAAGAATTATTTGCCGATTTATTAAGTATTATGCATTTTATTATGAATTCTCGACGTCCACCGATGAATTTGGAGATTTGTAAAAATGAGAAGAACTATCGGACAATCCGTAACCAAGAGCTAGTCCTTTAAACTATAACGGATTTGACCTATTTTAAGATTTTGACGAATTATCCGTTAGAACTGATATCTGATCACTCTATGTCAATCTAATATGTACTAATACTGTTATTAATTAATTGGTTAAGATACACTGAAAAAGGCTTAGTAAGCCGAAACGTTACGTTTGTATATCGTTGATAGACTTTTACGAGACTTTAGTTGATTTTAATTTTATATGTAATTTTAATTTTTATGTAATTTAAGTGAATAATTATTAAATATTATATAGCTCGAATTAAGCCTTGAATTCGCGTCAAGAATTATTTTGTTAAAAACATACGAGCATTCAAATCATATATTGTGCATTTTATCAAATAGTTACGGCACAAATAATATTATTAGAAAACAGAACGTTTTTCAAATCTATCACTATTTATGCGATTTTCTTTTTTATTTCGTTTATATATCGAAATTTTCAAACCTACATGCTCAGCGAAACTTATAAGCAAGGCAGGGAAAGATCCTGCAGTATAAAAGGATATCTGGTTGTTAAACTGGAAGTGACAACGATTTTTCTCGGATATGTCTTGTATAAAGCGGGACGTGACCCCTTTTAGTCGGCGCAGGGATCGGGCTATTAAGGGAGGATGATCGATGATTTGCACCATCCATTATACTCAGTGACCGGGAATGTAACCCAGAGGCGTTATTTGCACGAATAATGCTTTTGATTTTTTTTTAAGATGTAACATGAACGAAAGAGTTTCAAAAGTAGAGGCGTGTTTTGCGAGTTCGCTTAATTTTCGACAGAATTTGAGATTTTCAATTTTAGCAATTTATCTCTCTATTCGGATATTTCGCATGTACTTATATAATACCGATTATGATAATTCATGAAATAAATCACGACATAAACTTCCCTTCTTACGAATCGTTTGGTAATGAAAAAAAGAGATAAAGATATATAAGTAAATTACCGTTATATACAATACTTTTCATATCTGCACATAAGATAAGGTGGTATAATTTCGCACACTTCTGAACAAAATATAATTTGAATTCAATTTTCAAAGTTTAAGTTTGTTTTTTTCTCTGTTTGATTATTTTTCACACAATGAGATCAAGGTCACGAAACTTGAATTTCGAAAATTAGATTCAAATTTTATTTCGTTTAAAATTGTTTCATGTTCGAAATTATATCACTTACATATATCCATATAATCATTATTGCATTTAGGCCCGATTGCACTTAGAATAATATTCAATGAATTCACTGCAGTATAATTCTCTTGAGATTACTGTGAATCAAACTCGCACTTATTAATATTATACATAAGGTACGTTTATGCAATGTATCAAAAATTTATTCACAACTTATATATAACATGAAATTATTCTTTATATTCAGGCAATTTTTGAATAACTTAAGAATTTTTATTGAGTAGTTTAAGAATTAAAAAATGATAAATACAAAATTCTACCATATTTTTATTTTAAAAAGTTCAATCTAGCTACCATCTGCATTACAGTCCACAGTACAAAATTACCGCGAAGTATCTCCGTAAAGAGTTAATAGTCTGTTACAAATGATATTAACACGTTTTTCAAAAAAACATCCGGGCGAAATGAGTGTACTACTGGTAGACTCCACAGAGAATGTTCTTGCTGCAGCAGCAATTCTACGAGAATTCGCGGAACGTTGTTTACCTCTCGTAACGTAAACTCAACTTCTAATAACACAAAGTTAATTCTAACAGGATGATGCCTATCGATCGAGGTTGTTATTACAGGATAATGACGGACATAATACCAGTGTCTGTAGAGTATCCTCACACCGGACTTGCAAGCGATATGGGATAGGGCACAAAACACATCCTGGACCCGTTAGAGTGGTAGAGGATCAACGAGGAGTAAGAGGCATGCTACTGAAGGTACGAACCACATAATCAAGCCACGTCACAATGGTATGCCGCTTATACGTGCGTACCCTCCGTATTGGCGCCTCACGTCGTTGAATGGCAAATACCAACGTGTCGTACGCCGGATATAGGACACTTATACAAGGAACTGCGGTTGATTATTGCATGCCCATAGCAAAGAGCAGTCGACCTTATCCCTACGACGAATCCAACTCTCATCGATTTAGTCTCAACGTTATATTAGGAATGTTGGAGTATATCGATGGCGTGCAATTACCGTTATGCTCGTACATCGAATTTTCATGTCGATCGAATACTCTACATTCTATATGTTAAATTAACTTTCCGCAACATGAAATTTTAACTCTTCCGTTAATAATAGGACTCTTTGAGAAGGACAAATTTCATTTTTTTTTATTATTATAAAATCTTAAAAAATTCTTGTATACCTTTCAAAGTTTTAATAAGTTTTAATGAATTCTTACTATCCTAAAAGTCGATCCTAAAAGTTGTATTTTATTTATTTTACTATCATAGAAGTCGAATTATATTTTACTTACTTTTTAAGATCCACCAGAATTCACAATCAAAATATCAATTAATATAGACAATTTTTTAAAAAGATCTCATGTTACCAACGAAGGTTTAAATATCATAACTACCTCAATAATGAAATTGTATCCCTTAAGATTTGATAAGTTAGTTACAACGTTTTCCATTAACAGAACTAATGCGCACTCAATGCACTTTAAAGCCGTTATACATAAATTGACTTAAAAATGCACATTCAATAAAAATATAGAAACGAATTAAACCGCGATAATATTCAATACATTTTATTGTACTATTTGATAAAATACACATTGGGTATTTTATCAATTAAGATATCTCACTTTTACGTTTAAATTAGAATAGTATATAACAGATTTAATGTGCACTGAGTTCTACCAATAAAAAACGTTTATTAGTTGAAAAACGTTCCATATCCGTTCATCATATTTGAGGCTAGAAAATTCTTCTTTAATCTTCATCTAGATATTAAGTGAAATGAACTCGCGTGAAAATAAATTTGTTGAGAACGCTCGTATTTTTTTTAAATACGATTTTGCAAAAAATTTAAAGAAAATCTATATTCGATCATATTCTAAAATAGAGGACATTAAATACGAATCTCTTAAGTAGGAAAGACGGTCAACAGTATACGTATAGAGCAGTATTCGTGGCCGATCGTGTGGCGAAATTCCATAGGAGACAATTCGTTTGGATAAAGCTGAATTGCGTAAATAGTCTTGAGCGACTTGTCTAACCCTCTCAGAGCGCTTAACTTCTTCTCTCCAACATGTCAGGGAATCAAGGTACGTAGACGAAAGAAAGAGGATGAGGGAAAAACGTGATACGAAGAGCACGCGAGAAGAAAGGAAAAGAAAGAGACAGAGAGAGAAAGCGAGAGAGCGAGGTCAGGCAGGGAGGAAAAGACGGAGAGAGAAAGTAGGGTCGACTGTAAAAGCAACAGGTGCCGACGTCTAGCTAGCTAGCAAGCAAGCAGCTCTTGCAAACCCCACACCACATCCCGCTCTCGTTTCCATCCTTTCTCTCTCTCTCTCTCTCTCTCTCTCTCTCTCTCTCTCTCTCTCCCCCTCTTCGAGGCTTTCGTGTAATTCTCTCTCTCTTTCTCTCTCTCTCTCTCTCTTTCTCTTTCTTTCTCTCTTGTACTTTGCTCCTCTCTCTTTCCTTCTCGCTTCTCACCGTCGCGACTACCCTCGAGCAGATCCCAGCGAGATAGCAAAAATGTTTAATGGGGTGAACTCGCCGGAAAATACCAAGCGACCCGCGTCTTCTCATAGCACCACCCTGAAAATGTCGTTTTCCTCGATCAGTTTCGCATTAACGTTCCGAGCCTGCTTATCGAGGGCCTTTTCGTGTTTAGTGAGGATCTTCCTTTAAAGGACCAATGTATCTCTCAAGCACCGCGTGAATTTCTTCCATGAGATCGGTGCTTGCTGCACTGCGCGTAATTCTTACACGGCGGTTGCATTGCGAGTATTGCTGGTTGACATTTTCCTTCGAAGAGATAGAACCGCGAAAGAAAGTGCATATAAAGTGAGTATACATTCGTCGTATCTCTTTTAAAACTATCTTTAAATTTATATTTTCCATATATTCTCTATATAATAATATCTTAATATATTAACACTTTAATTATAAGACGCTTTAAAAGAGCCACTTGATGATTTTATTTTTAGTATAATTTACTTTGACATAGAAAGAATTCATAAAAAGAAAAATTTCATTGTACTTTTTTCACATTAATGCAATTGCTATGCTAATTTCTTTAATGGCAGAGATGTATATAGATATCTCTGATAGCTACATAAGCGATAGTTGGAGAACGAAATTTGCTTAGCAACGAGGGATGTCTTCTTTCTCACGGAGAATCCCACAATAAATGCCAGGGGAACAAATGCAGCAATAAATGTTAAAGAGATCTCACTCGTTCCGAGAATGCGGCTTTAAAGCGAAGAAAGCTCCTACGGGCCGTGAAAGAATTCCGAGAGGGATCGAGATTACTTGGGTGGGCACGGAACTTCTGATGGGAATAAATGAAACGCATTAATAAGACCGCGAGTATTTTACGTGCGGGTCTCTTGCATAATAAAATTTATAGGATGTTTAAAAAATTGTCCGGTAATCCAATATTTTGCTCCGTGCCGCGTTTATATTTGATTCTTATTAATATCGAAATCTTGCGCGAAGAAAAAACCGATTACATTCACTGGCGGTGGGATAGTTAATCAGCAGTAGGTGTTTCAACGGGGCGTTGTATTATAATTATGTATTTTTCTAAACGTTAACGATACGCTATTTTATTATTATCATCTTGATAGAATTTCAATGAGAACCAATTAATTAATGAGAAAATTGATAATCACGGGATCAATTATATCGCGAAATTATTATACGCAATCGAGTATATAGAATGTACTAAGCTTAATGAAATGACGTAAATCCGTCGTTAAATTAATTTACCACCAATCATACAATTTTGAATTTATATCCAGACTCCATCCAGCACGCGCGGTGGCGCTCGAAAATTCAGTGATTTATTGGAGATTTACTTTCGGTCGATGCGTGAATGGTCGATCGTAGTCTACCAATACAATTTGTCGAAGGTATAATTTATAGTCAAACACTCAAACCATTCCCGAGAGAATGCTTTCCCCGTATTATTAGATAAAATACATTATAATATATGCATTTCTGTAATCCTGTCGTCGATTTGCTTTGTCGTAATAGGGATTCATATTCGTTCACGTGTATAGTTAGACCTAAAAGGTTACAATATTTTTTTTTCGATGGGTTTCGGAATGCAACTTGCTCACCGAGCGATTGGTTCTTATTCACGGATCGACAAATAAGAACCAATCGTTCGGTGAGTAGGCTGCATTCCGAAACTCATTTAAAAAAAAGTGTTACAATCTTTTAGGCCCTGACTATAGATTTGCGAATTTTCGTGTCGGTTACTAAGTATGAGAGACACCGTGCGAATCGTGCTTTGGTCCGCGATTTTTATACGCAGTTTAGATATTTTTGTCTGGGCAATTCCGTACCGAGCGCGCCGAGGAGCACGTTCCTTCGCATGTGTACGTCGTGTACATCAGAATGGCGCGGCGCCCGGGAGTAGCAGATGGAGGGTTCTGCCATCGTGCGAGCCTCCGCAGCATAGAAGGTGGTGGCCGGTGATTCGAATTTGGAGCAACGGACTTTATCGTTGCTCCGCAACTGCACGAAACGCTGTCTAGCCTGCCGTCGCGTATTAAACATTACCGAGGGGTCGTTTTACGATCCCTTGAACATATCGTATTAATGTCGTTCCCTGTACAGTCGCGCGGCGCTGCGGCTTTACGTTGCTCGCTTCCAATTTAATGCGTTTCCCTGCCGCGAGATCTTGCCGTTGTGCTGCATACGGAGCGACACACTTGGTCGGCGGTCCAATGAATACGATTACGAATGCATACGACAACGATCTTAATGACAAACGTCTACCGAATCGGGAAACTTCATTCTCTTTGATAACTTCCATTATCTCTATACCCGTGGTGAAATAAAGCATGGATCTTTGCAATTACCTCTTATATGGTTATTAATGATAACAATTATATATATATAATTCTAATATCAGGTATAATTGTATAATTTCTCATAACTGAAATAGAAACAGTCATTACTATTCCTATTTCAATAAAGAGAAATTTATCTTAAATTATTCTTGATAAAGCTTTAATATATCTAAAGACAATAATAATTCAAGACGTTTCTCTCTCGTTTTCTCTTGCTCAATCGATTGACCGAGAATATCTTTCCTTAGAACCTTTATTTATTTTATCACGGAATTTTCTTAGAGTGCAGGCATCGTAATTACGCGATAAATTTTTCGTTGCTTCTTTACCGTTAAACACGATCGTTACAGAAAAACAGCCGCTGTTGCTTCTTGTAGTCTATCCCATGCCGCGGAACGAACATAGAAGCGTCGTCGTAAAGAAACGCCGATGAAGGGAAACTCTCACTTCCTATGCTAATGCCGAGGGCGAGGTCTTCGTTGTGTTCATAAAGACGGTGCGCTTCTCCCGCGCGAAATAAGACCATTGCGGCAGCAGCGCAGAGAAAGAGTAGAGGGAAAGATGCGAGGGGTTGTTATGCCCGCGGCATCTGCCACCACTGCATCCGATATGCGATATTTTCTTTGCCAAAAGTGCGCGCCACCCGCACAATCGACGCGACATGAAAAAGTCGAACCTTCGTTTTGAGTCATTTTTTTACAGGTTCGTGAGTTAATAATTTTCCACTGCTGTCGTAAATAAAATCTGTACATATAATAGTTTATCTATAATTAATTAATTACATAAAATGTGTGATAGATAAAGTCTGTCATATTTTCTATTAAAGCTGTGCTCTGTAAATCATATTAAGCTTTTTGTGTAAAAATTTTTCGATTAAAATTTTTTCGAAAGGGAAATACTATATATCTTCCTATGAAATATTATCCTTTATAATTTCTCATTACAATCGGAAGGAAATATTAGACAATGTTACATCATATTACAGTATTGATAGTTCAAGGTAACTCCTAATGCTTCTGCTCGATGAATATCCAAACCAGTATACACTATTGCACTATACAAATGAGATAACGTATGTCGACGTAACGATGCGATAATTGTACATGACAATGCAGTAAAATTTAGTTCGCATAAACGCGCCGCATTTGGATTTATCGGACGCATGACAAATGAACGCATTGTCTGTAGTCAACATCATCAACAATAATGCGTTTTAGTTGGTGACGTCACGTATGATATGCTCAACTAATTGGAGGTTTATTTTCGATGCGGTGTTACGTGATAGTAAGTAGATAGAACACGCGCGATTGAAATATTTGTGAAATCGGCTGCACGAATCGAGCGCACGTAGAGACAGGAGGCGTTCGCGTTATGTCATTCCACGTTTCCGCGGCAGATCGGCTTGATTCCGCCCCAATCGAGCGAATTCAAGCGAAAGGCGAACGTCGTATCGAATCCCCTGGCGATGTTACGTGTCTGATTTAATGTTTGGGGACTCGATGTCGCGGGCTGCCTGGTGTTTCGGTAAACGTTTTATCTACGGCGCTCTGACACTGATAGGATTTCAGACTGGCTTTTTCTCTCTCTTTCTCTCTCTCTCTCTCTCTCTCTCTCTCTCTCTATCTATCTTCTCTTTCTCTTGCAAACACAAGTTCCCACTGAGAGAATTTGTAGACGGAAATGGAGAGATAGAGTCTACTAGAGACGAGACGTGCGAACGTTTGATCCCGCATGATCTTTCTGTGCAAAGTGTACGTACGGAGAAAGGAAACTTTGATCGCGACTGACCGATTCTACGTTTGCACTCGAATTAATCTGACTAATAGCGTTTTCCACTGGGAAAACTGGTGCAGCACTAGCGCCGTGCTAGGTTTAGATGAAAACTGCACTAGTACACTAATAGTGCAGGTTTAGTGCGGTTCAATGGAATATATTATTAGACATCCATTTTATTGACATTTATTTTATAACACCCCTAAAAATATATATAACTATGTTCGAACTTAAATTACTTATTTTATGTTCTGATTCATTTATTTATTTAAAACATTCTTTTAAATTAAATTTTTACATTTAAAGAATTTTAAACGTCAAAATGTCATCGCATAGCTATTATTAGAAACATTGAAACTAAACAATGTCATTGTTATAACATTAATTACAATAATGTAATATCATATCGTAACATAATATAATACCTTAGCACGAACACAACCTCAATTTCAATTTACACTGGTCTCCACTGACTTCAAAGACAGTGGAGCAAAAGTTGAACTCAGTGCAAGTTTTTTGCACCAGTTTTATCAATGGAACATTAAACACTGAACTAGTTTTCACAGTGGAACAACACAATTGCACTCAGTGCGCACCAGTGTTGCACCAGTTTTCCCAGTGTAAAATGCTACAAGATCGGGAATAACGGACGTTTTCGCGGTGATTAGAAGCGACAAGGCAGATCGATGATGTCCAAGATGATGATACAGCATCACGCAGAATCGTCATGATAGCGATAGTACGAACGATGACACGTTATATGATGATATATCGAACGTGATCGGCATCCGAAATAGAAACGAGCCGTGAGTTTCGGGTGCATGCCAAGCCGAGTGATCAATATCCGATGTACCCGTGGCAGTCTCATAAACCGTGACACGTGTAAAGGAAACATCAATTATCAATCGCATGTAAATTAACTCGCCATTGGGGATAGCGCTGTCCCTTTCCGCGGCAAGTGGGATTGTCACTTTCCTTTCGCGCAGCTCGAAATCGTAAATCTGCCCAATTGTTTCATCGACAGAGAGACACGAGATGCGAATGTGGAAGAAGGAGAGACAAAGGTAGAGCACGAGCACGGTCGAACGGTTATAGTTTGCAGGTTGTCTGTTGCTGCAGTAACAATTCCGGCCGCGTGATAATCAAATCTAATCCCTGGAAGCTTCGGCAGACTAACTGGTAACCAATGTTATATCGGCTTAGTATATCGTATGAAAGAGAATGGTACACGAGTAGAGGCAGCGCATAGATTTCAAAATATCGGATTTCGTATGCAGCTCCCGATCTTTAGCCTCCGGGGGCTCCGAAGCGATATCTATTTAAGGTCGAAGAACCATAGGAGAGCTAAACGCAGATATTTGAATTAAGACGTCGACGTCGTATTTTCTCTCTTTCATTCCTTCTCTCTCTCTCTCTCTCTCTCTCTCTCTCTCTCAGTGCTTCCAAGACCATCAATCAACTAGCCTGTCATGTTCCGTTTTACAAACGCTTCTTTTAAACGAAATATTCCGTGTCTATTAAAGCAAATCGATTTGTCCGCTCGTGCAACAAACGCGACGCGATGTCGAGCATGATTCTACCTTTAGGACCAGTTATTATTTGATCACATACAATTTTTAAAAATTCTATCTTCGTTTTTAGAATTCTAAGTATTCTTTTTATTAAACGCGTTAGGATTATGCTTTGCATCTAAACAAAACCGAAATCAGAGTCAATCATAAACAGTTCATCACTTCGATTCTTTATCACTTCGATCGAAATGCTAATTTTCAATCTTATCGTTGTCTCGTTTACCTAATAATCGATATGAGAATGCTACGATAATTTGTCAAAATTCGTCTTTTATCTCGTCGGAGAAACGAAAGATGAAGTGGCAGCCTAATCAACGCCAATTTAAAAATCCTCGTCACGTTGCTCGATATCTCCGGTCATTCTTTTTCGGGAAAGAGTGCGCCGCGTTAGAAGGATGGGAAACGACAGAGGGTTCTGAAGGTAGAAGGTAAAGGGAAGAGTTAGGAGAAACGTGCCGTACCGTGAAGAGCATCATGCGCAATCTTGTATGCAAATCAGGGAAGAAGGACGAGGTGGTGTCGGACGGCGGCATGGGGAGGGCAAGAGGGTAGAGAGAGAGAGAGAGGGGTGAGAGGGCACGCGAGGTAGGTACTTTAAGAAAAATTTGTTCCCTCAAGATTTCTATATGCAAATGCGACATCGCCGACGCTCTCTCTACAGCTTTTCACGACTCAGCTCGGCTCGCCTCGCACTCCGATCTCGGATTTGCATTTCGCGCTCTCTTCACATTCATGCTTCCCTCCCACTGGCGTAACGGAAACGCGTGCGGTGTCACCCGCGTTTTATTAATGATCCATAAGTGTCGGCCGGAACCGCGGACCAAGCATGGCTGAGTGAAACAGCGATCCGGGATGGCCAGCGGTGGATGACGAAGCGGAGGCGTCGTAATGCTCTAATTACCATTATCCCATTAGGATGCATAATTTGCCTAATCAGACCGCCGGTGTGTATTACGTCGCGATATTTGAGATTAGGTTTACCTCAGTGCGGAATGTTTTGTATAATATTAGTTTACACGGGTCCGCGAGTCGGATGGCGGAGTTGCGCCATTGCATGTTAACATGGCGTTATGTGGAATTACATACTTCGAGCTTGATGCATTTTCTTCGTATCGTTTAATAAGATCGCGTACGGAAATTTCTGTTGGAATTGATCACATGTGAGCGTAAATAAAGTCCTCCACGAAGTAAAATGGCGATTAAAGGATTTATCAACGAATTATAGTTCTTTTCTCATCAGAGAGAACAACAGAAAGAAAAAGATCGCTATTTATCGGGCGCTCTAGGATGATATCCTTTCAAGTGCTAATCGAGTATACAATTTTAAAAACAATATGTATAATAAATTCAAATTTAAGATATTACATAGAATTATAAAAATAAGGTAAAAGGAAAATAAGAATAAAGATTAAAAAATATTACAACTTATACATATACGTATATCTGTATATAGTATAATGTAATAATGAGAGAGAGATGGAAGGAAGGAGGGAGAAATACACAACTTATATTTTTATCTTTATCCGATATTCTCGCGCGGATTACTATATATCAACTTATTGAGACACGATATCGCCTATTGAGCATGCAAAGCTATTTTGCTGCCAGACTGGCTATACATTTACGAAAATATGTAAAAAATTTACAAAGTATATTATCATCTGTGATGATAATATTAAAAGTGGATAAATTGGAAAAGAATTGTACCGTTTTCAAACTTCATCATTGATAACTCTCAGCTGTCGTGTTTTGTGGCGTAAATTCTCGGTGATAGCGTCGATAGCGTTCGATCGTCGCGCGCAAGAACATGGCAGGAAGAGAAGCAAGCACATTTTCTCGTCGCCGTCGTCGAGCCCCGTCGTAGGGAAATGTCAAGAAAAACAGTGTCACCGGAGAGTGTGTCCTGGCTGAATCGGTATCGACGCGAGAGTAGTCCCGAGGTAAATTACGAGCGCTCGCACGCGAGAAAGAAAGACGAAAGCAGGAACAAAGAATTAAGAGAGGGCCGCACGCGCGAGAAAGCAGCAAAGAAAAACGAAGAAAAAGAAAGGAAGAACGGGAGGTGAAACGTACGGCGAATAATGCGATTCCGCTTTGGGTAGGTGAGAGACTAGGGGGTGTGTGCGTGTGAAAAAGTTCACCCCGTCTCATCCCTCATTCTCCGTTTGTCTTCCTCTTGCGCGTTATTCTTCCCTTTTTAGCTTACACCTTCGTTTTGCTGGAGAATAGGTTAAATTGCGGCCACGATTATCTCGTTTGTCAATTTTCTCAGAATTATTCCATCGAATTGCATAATCGCGTGATTTTTATTGAAACTGCTGTTCCGCCGCAACAATTATTTTCGATGAATATTTAGTTAATTATCTCGTGATGTTTTATATCCCATATATTGTTCACTCGTTCCCATATCTCGCCATTGCGTCGACCTTGCACGCGAACCCCTTTACTACCCCGTCAAGATTAAAGAGAAATCGTGGAAAAAAGGAACACGTTAGAAGCATTTATTTCGAGAACCCGCACTTAATGGGAGTAAGACCAGAATTAGAGACGATTTCACTCCGATCTAGAAGTCTTTCGCAGGCCGAATGCGATTTGCGGTAGAGGAACAAACCGTTGAGAAATGTGTTGTTTTGCCGTTTCGGAAAACATAAAGGAACTTATTCGGATAAAACACTGCAGTAAAGCGTCACATTACATACACACACACAAAATGTGTGTAAAAAGGCGTCCTAACGAGGCTTCGTGGGAAACGTGGTTAACACCTCGAGATTTCGGAGACAATGACGTAATCGCAAACAACGTTATGCAACTCGAGGGATGTAGCCGCAGTCTGTCCAAGCCAGACTTCAGCCCCTCGAGCAACTCGGTCGGATGGTGGAACGCAAGTTTCTTCGTGGTAATTTGGTGTGCCAGACGCGGAAAGACGGACAGCTTGCGAAGCCACGCGACGGCGACGACAGTGGTGCGAGTGAGTTTAATTAGGAGTAAAAATCGAGTTTGCCCGATCGGCGTCGAGATTGTCGCTTGGCAAAACGAGATCTCGCGATTATTAGATTTCCGCTGGCTGCGCCTGCCATCGCCACCCTTCCGTGCAAGAAGGTAGGGAGGGCGGCCAGGCAGACAAGATGGTCCCAGGAGGGTTGCCTGGCTAAACAGTCCACGGACTACGATCTGAGAGAAAAGGGCGACTGGAGGAGGAGGGGAACTGGAAACTATTTCTCTTGCCTCCCCGGCACGCCGGTTGTGATTTGAATACATCCAGTTAGCGGCGCGTGCCTCGAATGCCGGATCCGCGACGGAAACGCTTAAAGGAGCCACTCGTTACTTCGTTCGTGCGATATTAGCCACCGTTCACGTCGTCGTTGTCTTCGTCCTCGTCTCTCTCGTCGTAGTCGTTACGATTAGTCCCCGCCATTCGAAACTTTATTGGACAAGTATTGACGAACGCCCAGCGTTTTATTCCCACCGATAGTAACAGCAAAGTAAAGTGCTCCTAGTTAATTGCACTTCGCGAAGTGCTTAATAATTTGTTACACACGGTGTCCCGGTGTGTTTGTTTCTATTGATCAACTAAATATGTAAGCTGGAGGTTGTAAATCGATCTTCAACTTCGTGCTTGTAGTTTTCACGAAACTCGAGATATCGGAGGAGAATAAAGCCGTTGGAAGAAGCAAGCTGTTAAAAGTGCCGTTGCTTCGCGATAATTAATCATCGGGACCAGTTTAACTGGCATTAAAACAAGGCCTGTTTGAACTCGGCTGCGCTATAAATTCTCTCTTCTCGGCTGAATTGCGCAAAAAGGTAATATATAATAGTCGCCAAAAAATTTAATAAAAATTTTACCTCACCTTTGTGACGACACGTCTTTTTACGTGATAATGAAATTTTCAGGCGAACTCCATTTAGTATGCGCGTATACAATTTCGAATTTGGTTTAACCCGATGGATGTAAAACTGCGTGAAATAAATTCGCTTAAAATGTTATTTGAATTTCCGCGAAAAAACTATCTTGAAATAAAAATCCTTCGATGGTAAATGAAAATTGTAGCGTGGCAATTAAAGCTGGATATTCGTAATATTATGACTGCTTTTCCCTCGCTCTTTACGTCGTATTATTTTAAAATAAACATCGCTGCAATCACGGGGATTGTTTAAAAATTGAAGAGGTCAGTGCGAGAGCCGTTGTTTGATGCACACTTTTCAAAGGTAACACGAGCGCGAGTATACTTTAGCCTGCATATATAGCTTCATAAAATGACGCCAAAATAGTTTGCAACAGCAATTTATCTTACAACGAGGTAACACTGGTTCTCAACGAGGTAACACCTCCCACTGCTCCGGCCTGTATTATCTCAAAACTTAAAGGATCATTCAGAATGATACATCAACGCGCACAGTCACGGTATTTAATGCGCACTCGCGTCCCGAGCACCTGATATGGAAAACGTAAGAGTCAAATTTTTTAATTGTGAATTTAATGGACATAGATTGGTAGAGAAAAATACATGAATTGATGCGTATTCATTTATGCAAATGTTTATCGAAATCTTTGGTTCTACGCAATCTCTCT
Source organism: Trachymyrmex cornetzi (assembly GCF_001594075.2). Taxonomy (NCBI): domain Eukaryota; kingdom Metazoa; phylum Arthropoda; class Insecta; order Hymenoptera; family Formicidae; genus Trachymyrmex; species Trachymyrmex cornetzi. The sequence continues at coordinate 711,296 of NW_017297394.1, forward strand.
CGCGATAATTCTTGATCTTAATGGACTGGTTTTATGCTACAATAGCGGGCAGTAACGTGGAATTAACCTATACGATATCCATGCTACGTCGTAATCGATGTTATCTCAGGCTTTACTCAGCTCAATAGCATAATAACCGTTCGTGTCTTTACATTATTTTAAGCAGCAGGGCAGCAATAACCTCGACCGTGAACCATCCGGATAGTTCGAGGCGTCGCACATGCGAGGGAACACGCGCTTCCGTTGCGAAAGATAAAGAAGTGGATAGGAGTTAATGGTACGATGAAGAGGATAGAAAACAAAGATAGAAAGAATAGTATCCCGGAGAGGGAGATGAGAAAGACGGAGAGGGAGGCACGCGGTAACAGCTTGCGATAATAGTTGCGAAATAGTCAGTTTTATCGTCGGCGTAATAACAATCATTGTTATTTTACGTGTTCCAACCGCAATCTCGTAATTGCTTTAAGGAATGTATAATATAACGCGACGTATATATACTAGAACGAGAAATGAACGGATGGATAGGCGTGCAAAGCTACGAAAGTAAGCGAATTCCCAATGGCGCCGACTCGTGTGACTTCAACTTCCGGATGCTGGAAACGTCAATTTCTGTCGCAACTAATCAAAACTTCCCTGCGATTACACGGAGTGCCGCGCCAGCTTTTCAATCTGTACAGCCACTTTAGACCGCTCGCCGACGCTAATGATTGCATCGCGGTATATTCCTTCATTGCTGCATCGGGCGAGCCAAGTATTTTGCAAATTCTCGCGTACCTCGCCTCCATCGAAACACATCGGAGGTGGATAAAACGATTAAGCCACGGGAATTGAATTGGACTGCGCCGCCAGTGCACGAGATACACTTCCTCCCTTCGCACGTGCGCAAATTGCGAAAGGTGCGTCTCGAATAATATTGCAGGCGCCAGTTCGTAGCTTCTTTCTATTTCGTTCATAATTAAATACAGCGAATATCAAGAAATGATTAATGTGTTGCTATTATTGAGAGACACATTTGTCAAATTTTAAAACACAGAATATATTTTATGTAATTCAATAATTTTGAAATACAGGAATTGTACTGATAAGAATATATTAATTAAGAGAAATAATCTTATTTTCGGTCAGAACGAATTTTGGTAATAGTTTAATAGTATTCATATGCTAGTTTTTGCAAATATATTTTGCCAGTTTTTAAGTTGGTCGCCGATTCTGCAGTTTGTCGGACTTGAAATACAACCGCAAACTGAAGCTAAAAAACATTAATATCTCAAATTAAATCGATTAGATTGATCATCAATTTAATAATGATGTTATGCATCTTAATGATAGGCATCTTCGCATGTGAACATTATTAAGCACCAAAATCCGTTTTAATCAAGAATAGAATTATTTCTCTTAATTGATTTAATAATTTTAAGTTTTGAATAACTTTATGTTTACTTTATGCAAACTTTATCTAACTGAGTGAAATCAGTTTGTAATAATTAAGAACGTCGAATAGTGTTTTATATTTCATACGCTGCAAACAAGCGTATCCGGAATCTGCTGGCACAGGGATAAGAAACACCCTTCTCTTCTTGTTTTTCTCGTTGCAACGGTGAAAGGTAGTGGGCACACAGCCGGAGAAAAGAAGACGCGAAAGTACCGAGGTAGTAGACGAGTTCGAGAACAAAGTCGATATTAAAATCAATCCAAACTGTCAGACCAGCAGTTCGGCTGAGTTTGTAACCTTAAAAGTTCGTCTTCGTCCCCGCAGCTCTTCCTTACCGCATATTGAACTTTAGTCAAGTTCACTCTCCTATTTGCGTTCCGCCGCGGCACCGTGGTAGGTTAAGAAAACCCGGCCAAACGAACAGGAGAAAACGAGGATGGAACCGCAAGAAAGAAAGAGGCTAGCGGGGAAATAAGCGGAAGTTTGGCCGCCGACCTTTCGTAGTATCCGCTAAGACGCGATCTTAAGTGCCTGCACCTGGCAATCCGCCCCGACCTTTCTCGTGTCCCTTCTCGCAAAATGAAGGAGAACTCCCTCGCTAATTCGAGAAATATTCGCCCCAATTCTACGTGGTGTTAATGAAACGGGCAACGGATTTCTTATCATTAATCATCGTAGGAGCATGATATTATATATCTCATCCGACAAAATGTTTTACGGTCGAAAAATAATAAATTAAGAAGATATATTGTGTCGTTGTTCGAGCATATGGTTTTCGCTAGCCAAAGGCATAAATTTCTACGGAATTTTCCGGGACTCGTTTCGTGCGACGTGAAATGGCCGTAACGCCCCTAAAATGTCCGCCGTCGGTCGTAACGTTGTGAAGTTCTTTTCAGATCTTGAGACAGGCGGACGATACGCGGACGTGTACAATATTATGAGCTAAAAGGCAAGGGTATAGCCTTGCGTTAATTAAAAGCGAGGTAGCGGTTCTCAACTCCGATGAGATGTGTTGCACTACGCGATCGAAGAAAGGGAATTCGAATTAGAGGTCTGTTCTTTTTAACTTTTTTCTTCATTTCTCTCTCTCTCTCTCTCTCTCTCTCTCTCTCTCTAACTCTTTCTTCGTTGAAAAAAAAGGAAAAAGATGAATTCTGCAAGTTTAGTTAAAAAGAACAGGCCTCACAGGTTTTTGCTACACATTCCTCACCTTAAAATTTTATAACTTTTTCCTGATTTCCAGAGAAAATTTCGTGATTTTTCAATTTTTTCTGATGCTTTCAACAATATTTTGAAATTTTTTGTAGTTTCGTCTTGATTTGAACATCCTCAAATAGTTTGTTGAAGAAGCAGTTTAACATAGCAATGTAAATTAATGTTGCTGACTTTACTTGCATTTAATTCTTAAGTAGCATTTTTAAATTGCGTAGATGTGATGTATGCAATTTTGGAATACTACTGAATTTCTTCAGTTTAAAAATACTATTAATACTATTAAATTTCTTTAAAATCAAGAATTATAATTTTGCAGAAAATGTTGCAAAATTCTCTAATTTTTCCCTAATTTCCAGCTTTGTGACAAGCTTGTCTTAGGTCAGGCGTGCCGCGCTGTACGTTAAAAAAGAAAGTAATAAACGGACAAGACTAGCTGTGTATACGATAAAAAATCAAAAGAAGGGGAAACAGATAGATTAAGTCAGACGGGCCGGCGCGGCGTGCTGCTCCGCTTAATCGTAGAAAGTGTGGAAGCGGATGAATTAAGTCAGAAAGACCGGCGGCGGACTTCGTCGCGCCACGTGAGCGAAGAAAAGGGAAATGAACGGATTAAGTCAGACAGCGCAGCGCGGCAGCTCGTCATTAAGATCGTACAAATCGCCTGGCTTTTTAATGAGCGTTGGAGTTTGGTAGAATATTCACGGCTCAAGCAACTGAAGTCTATACTGCACCTATAAGGTGGGTGAATTAAACATTTTCACACTTTAGGCGCGTCGGGCCGCTAACTAATGAGAGCGTTTCTTCCCCTACCGACTCTCGCGCGACTCTCTCGTCTCGTCAGTCTGTTACGCCTCGAAAGTTACCACTCGCCGGAATTATCCTCGTAATTGCATCGACGACGATTGATTAAGTATAGAATCAGCCGACTTACTCTACGTTCATTTTACATGATTAAGCAGGATTCAAGCAATTGCTATTTATAGTTGCAGAACACAATTATATTGATTATAACTTATATTTAGATTGCTTTCGGTTACCAAATTAATATTCGTACGTTTCGTCTATCCAATGAATATTATTTCGCTGTATCTTGTTTTCGTTATCATTTGGGAAGCGATAACAAAACGTGAGTCGTCACTCTGAGGCTAATTCGACGTTATTATTTCCGCAGACTCATCGAATTGCGATATTATTTACGGAAAACCGATTCCTTCGCGACGACGATGCCAAAAGGGGAATCGTAAAACTGGCAATAACACTGGAATAACCGAACATGCCCAGGTAGTAGGCGAAGAGCTTTAGAATCCGTAATTAAACGGGATGGCTGGAGCTTTGGCTGAACATAGAGCTTTCTCTAGCATAAAGGTTTTATGTCCGACCTCCCGCGTATACTCTTCATTCTCCTCATCTCATCTCTCACTTTGTTTCTATCTTGCCTTCGTACAAATTTGCTGTCCACGTCACCTCTATAGTATTCCTTGCGGACTCAGAATATCTTGCGAAAGGAAATATTAACTTAGCAAATATATACAGGTTTATAAATATATATATGATCTCTCATGCTTGATTTCATTTGCGGATTATTTTTCAAAGTTTATTTTCCCACAAGATAAAATTAATGTAATGAAATTACAAATGAAGGAATTGAAAGTATATTTGCAGACTAAGAAGAGAAATTTAGCAGAAAATATATTAAATAATTCTCCTTGGATTTTCTTATTTCGATTAAAAAGAAAATATTTAATATATGAAATACATTGTACAATATATAAAACATACTTTATCTAATTTTAAGTTGTTAAGAATATGGAGGAAATGAGACATTTTCAAAAAATCATATATAATTCTTTCTCGTTATAAACGACGAATCTTTAATCATGACTAACGTTCGTAGCTCTTTCTACGTCATTTACGTGTCAATCTGTGTTGAATTTTCATTGATATTTAATTCAAACACTACATTTCAATAAATTTGGTTAACAAACCTGTGATCGAGAATCGTCGTTGACAGTCGCCGTACTTCGCGAAGAAAGTGCCGAATCGCGATTAACCGTGCGATTTTATTTCGAGCTCGAAATCGGCGCATCATCCACTTGCGCGAATCTCGATAGTCGGCGCGCTCAGAGAAATATATATAAATTACGTGGGCAGCAGTGGTGGCGATGGTGACGGCGGCGGGTTATGGCGACGTGACTGCAAGTTGGTTCGTATTAAAGTTATGAATATAAATCACGGCCAGCTCGTTCTACGTTCTTTTCCTGCGCTCGACGGCCTCTCACCCTTACACAGACCTTACCGACCACCACGATCGTATTCCCTTTCTCTCATTCTTCAACCCTGCCGTCCGTCCTGCGTTCTCTACCGCGAGGAGAATTGGCTGACACCCCCCATTTTACCTGCGCGCACACACCCCCGTTCCCAAGCGCTTCGCGCTTCCCCCTCATTCTTCCAGAGTCAGGTGTAGCAGCTCGCGGTGTCAAAGCACCAGCCCCATTATTCACTCACCCCCATCAGAGTTCATGTCTCTCTAGCACGCACTCCATCGTCGCAACCCCTTCTTACTCTTTCCCTTCGCTCGTAGTCAAGATACATCTACAGCTGAACTTATGAACGCTTCGACACTGATCCTGGATATGGCAATAGCTTGTCGGGTTATTCGCGCGTGAAAAATAGCCGACGAATATAAAAAAGTTTAACCCCGGCGGTTTAAAATTCTGCACGAGTAGACGTGTACCGTACGAGCCGGTTAAGCAATAAGGAAGCTGATGCATACTGTGACATAAGAAATGATTTATTGCGATTTTTCACCGATATAATAAAAGTGTCGATGATAATAAAGATAAGTTGCATATAAATTGTATAGGAGTTTTATGTATAAATTGTATAAGAGATTTAAAAGAGACGTCAGTCGATCAATTATTTAACATTTTATGGATTGTTACGAAGTCTTTTCTATTTGGCATGCGTATTGCAGAAAACTGGAAAATTGCTCATAAAATAAAGTCACACAGTATGAAACGTCACGTGGCGGAAACGACTCCATGTTCCGTCGAGACAAAATAATTTCTCGCTGTTGTGTTTTTGAACTACAAGTTTTCACACTGAAAGTCATATACATATACGTCAGCATGAAAAACTAGAATACTTCTTACTGAACTTTCTTCAGAAACGAAGATTAACGCCCACCTTTGCAGATTCACCATGTTTGCTGCTGCCGGGTGTCACGAACGCACCGGGAAGCCAGGAAAATATGAAGACAACTACGCTTCCTGCCAAGTGAGAGTTTTTATTCTCAGCAAATCGCACGTGAAACTGCGCAAATATAGTTATACATTGTCCAACAGTCGCGCGATCGCGATGCTATCATATTTTTCAACGAGTGTCGGTACGGGTTTCGCAGCTTCGTTCATCGTCATCAATATTTTGAATTGAGAGAATAACCGATACGATCCTATTGCTTTCAAGCGAAGGTTAGAAAGAGGATATATCGAAGTATATTTTTTACGCTGTATTACAGAATTGGTGATATGAGCAATCAAAGTCAAAATACTCTTTTTATTTAACTGGGTAACTCAATAACAAAAAATTTTAGGAACACTTTTAAAAAATGATTTGGTAAAACTTTAAGCTTTCAACAATAAATAAGAAGACTCTACTAGGTCAATTCAAAACCGAGCTATAAAAGGTGTAAACAGTAAACTTTATTATTCTTTTATAACAATTTCGCGGAACATTTCGACTGTACTAAGTCTTAAGTAGCTAAGCTTGGTTTTGAATTGACCTGGTAGAGTCTTCTTATTTATTGTTGAATATACAAGCGAATTATATAATATATTTTCTATTGTAATTATTTAAGCTTTCACGTTAGAAAGTCGAAAATTTTCGTAAGTTTTTTGACAAAGTGAAAAGAAAACTTTTTATTTTGTTCATACACACACACACAGAGCTTATAATTTTTTATAAAAATTACAGAATCAAACTTACAGAAATTCAAAAGAGAACTTACATAAATTCATATAGAGATCTTCGAAATTTTAAGTCTTTTAAAACCCTTTTTTTAAATTAAAATTTTCTTCATTTTTAATAAAGTTACAGCTGCTTAAATTTTGAAGTTCACAGCGCTATGAACTTTCGTTATGACCGAATAGATTCTTATTCAAGTGCCTCATTTGTACATGCATCTACTCGTATTGCTATAGACGTTTAAGAATTTTTAGCTCTGAGAACTTACTATTTTCCTTCCCGTTGCTCTCCAAATAAAATATCAAGCGAAATAAAGGGATTGCGGAAATAGTCGTTTAGTTCGATTCCCGATTATAATGCTCGAAATACCAAGTCGAAGTTCATAGAGGAAGGTGTGCATGCACATTCCGGAAAAGGAGTGGAGAGAAAAGAAGCCCGAGGGATCGATTCGATCACGCACGAATGCGTCCCTTGATCCGATACATCGACGCCCCGATTTCGAAACGTATTGGCGGGACGATGTCATACATATCCGATGCCAAAAGCCGCGGGGTGCTTCGCCACTGTCGGAGATTTCCGACGGCCCTAACCGCCACCCCTGATTCGCCAGCAATCTCTCCCGTGAGAGACACCTCCGGTTCCGAGCCTTTCTATCGAGCTGAAAATGGTTCGCATTGCGAAAAATTGATCAGTACGCTTGGAAAAAACTATTTTTGAATTCGTAAAAAAAAATCTGTTATTGAAATTGAGTGAAAAAGAGCCACAGGTATCTGACCTAAAATTCCCGTATTTTTTATTTGATAAAAATGTAGCTTCAAAGCGGTATATTTTAAAAGCAACAATTGTAAACCATTAAACATTAACTGTTATAATTTTATTAATATTTAGCTATTCAATTTAGAAGAATATGTGTATGTAGTACAGAAATTCTACAATAATTTTGGCGTATACGTATATATAATATTAGATTGGGGAAAAAACTTCTTTGTATTTAAAAAAATTTGTTTGTAAAAGTTTTTCATTTGTTACGAAATTTTCGTTACAATTATACCATTCGCTAGAGCAAAGTTCCAGCTTTAAGAATCTGTCTAAATTGCGGTATGATGATTTTTATCAGAGTTATGAGCAATCAAAGTTAGAATGCTCCTTTACTTAATTCGCGAATAACTCAGTAACAAAAAATCATTTTTTGTTACTGAGGTAGTCGAAAATTGTTGTACATTTTTTTGGACGCATGAGACCTCCCAAAGTGAAAAGAAAATTTTTCATCTTTTTCAGCTCGTAGTTTTTTAAATGTAAAAATTACCAAACTCACAGAAACTCAAAAAATATAGTAACCCTTCAAAAGTACAGGCTTCAAAAGCTTCAAAACCCTTTTTTTAGATTTAAATTTCGTTCATTTTTGACGAAGATATTGTATATACAATTTTGAATTACAAAATACGAAGAAACTTATTCCCCGACCAATATTCATGGATATCTTGTCATCTCATAAATGTCTTACTATCCTTAAAAAGAAAAGATATTCTTCGCCCATGGTGGTTAAAGGATTGGGAGTCAAGGCACGTTTACTTGTTTCGAATCAGAGAACCGAAACCACTTACGGCAATTTTACGAATCGCGGACAACCCTACACGCCGCGGGCCGCGATTCGTAGTTGTGCGACGAGATTTCGGGGATGATCCCCTTCAGCGAGAAGTGTTTTCGGATGTGGTGAGAGGCTGCATCTGCACATTCACCACGCAATCTATGGTGCGCGTGCCTGTGTATATCGTGAGAAGGAGGCTGTTTATGAAATGGATAGATGTGTAGGAATGATAACGAGCTGAAATACGATGCTGCGGGCTTTCATTGCTCATTTGTACCTGTATTATGCCTACTGTTCGCAATGTTCGGCGTCAATTCGAACTCTCTCTTTAACTGAAATTAATTTTCCTTCTAAAAAGGAAAGGGGGGCTATCAAAAACTAATATTTATTTCATTTCTTAATTCTCTAAATTTCATTGAATTAACTACAGTTTCTCGAATTAATGAAACTTGTAGAGATTTTTTAACACCTAACTATTGATTGCATTAAACGATTGCTATCACGTGTGTTAACAGTTTTAATAATATTTGTACATAAAAACCGGAATATTTAATATGAGATAATTTGTTTGTGTTATTTTCGAATTCAAAGGGTTACTGTCCGTTTCGTGCGGACAAACAGAACGAACGCGTTCTATACATTCCATTAAAAACTGATATCGACTACGGAAATGGCGAAAGCGTCGAAGCGAGGTAGCAGCACAGTCGTCGAAAAAGCGCGCAGCACACTCCGTCGGAGAGTTATTTTCGCCGCGGAATATTTAACTTCCGCGTGTGTGCGGTTTGAAATCGTATCAGGGCTTAGAGCTTTCGTGGAGTCACTGTATTAAAAATGGACGCGTTCAGGGGATAAGAATAAAACATACCGATCGTGTGTGCCGCGAAACGTTTTGCGCATACGTTACGAGTCGATCGCGCGTTATTTCAGCGACCACGCCGCACCGCCGCCGGGCCAAGAGAGAAACGATTAATTTTCGATGCGCGATCCGGCATGAAAAGATAATCTCTCGTGTAGATTAAAAGAGAGAGACTATCCATTCCATCGCGGTCAGGCTGATCAGGTGAACCCTTTGACTGAACAAGATCGGTGGCGACACATTAAAATGCAGTGTTTCAAGCTCCAGCATTGATTTCAATACTAACGCAGGTCCCTTTGCCATCTCTGTAATCGTGTATTCGTTTTTTTTTGCACTTTATCCAGAGATTGCACGTGTATGGGCGGTACCGAGTACTGACCACGTGTATCCGTCGACACATGCAGCATCTGCACACGTAATACGCTCGCGAACAACCGAGCTGACATTTATACGTCGATAGGAACGTATATATATAAGTTACGCAACATTACAGGTGCATACTCGTATGTAGGTGTATATGTATGTATACGTGCGTCTTGTATGTACACTGTATTCGTATGTATTTGATGTCGCACACGCGACGCGGACTATAACGGGAATATGAGCGCGCGCGCGCACGAGAGAGAGACAGACAGAGAGAGAGAGAGAGAGAGAGAGAGAGAGGGAGGGATTCCGGACGGGACATTTATTAAACATACCTTCATTACACGATCTGTACATATTTCAGCACGTTTCACACGTATGGATCACACCCGACTGAAACGGGCCAACGCGACGATGTCGTTAATAGTTAAAGAAAAAAAGACTGAGCCTAATCTCCTTCCCGCTTGCAGCCACGTGCCGCGCAGCTCGCACTCGTGAATTTCGTTGCCGCCATCGCCATCGTTATCATCTTGCTGTACTGAAAAATGCAGCAACTCAGCTAACCGGATTAAACGGTGGCGCTGCGGCGGTCCTTTTTGCCTATCTTTAGATTTTTAATCCCACCCCCTATTTGCTTAAGCTCGAGATTCGCCGACAAAGTTGGTTACGTAAGATATTCCATAATTTCATCGTATTATATGATTTCAAAAAACACTAAACCTAGTCGTTTTTAGAACAAAATACGGCTATTCATATATTAACACCCGTAGACAATCAATTGACAATCTCATATTGTATGCAAATAAAAATTGGAACGGCAAAAGTTATTTAGGATATAAAGGAAAAAATAGTTTGATCACGATGCATTAAACTGATAATTTAAAGCGGAAATTAATTTATTAATAGTATGAGAAATATTGGCCGCAATGTATCGAATAATAATTTAATCATATTTACTAAATGGTGAAGCTAAAGTGGATTATATAAAAGAGAATTTTAAAGAAAATATTTTAAAACTGTAAATAAATAAAATTTTTATCTCTTCTGTGCTACAATTTTTTAATAACCATTCAATAATATTGATCTGTAGATTATTTGTCAACCACGATTATACATATATACATATATTGATATGAAATATTGATAATTTATTAGAAGCAATGAGAGAGATTGGAGATGAAAGAGAATGACTTTCGGAGCTTAAACTCATTTTTAAATTAATTTCATTTTACGCGTTCCATATCTATTAAAAATATGTATGCGTATTATATACATATATTTGAAAATAATATTCTAAAATGGATTATATATATATATATCTCTCTTTACAATTCACAGAAATTTATTGATTAAGTACCTTTTGCACCGCGGAAAGAGTAAATGTGTGTAATTTATTAACATTACGCAATCCGATTGGCTCCACTCGAAAATGCACGATGCAACAACTCAAATCTTTCAAAAATGATATTTATCGTTCTCCAATGCGTATCGTTAATTTGCAACGCGTTATATTTATTCGCCAGAAATATTTCCTAATTCATAAGCGAACATGTAAAATTCGCGAACGAATGATCGTCCGAGTGAAAAATTGAAGCGTATATTCGCATGAATTAAATCTGCTTTATTCAACGAGCATTAAAAAAACATTTGAAAAGACAAAACTAAATCGTGCACGTAGGTCCTCACGGCACTCTAAACGCTATTAATCACTGACCACCCTGCAATCCGCAGCCAAATGCAACTGCACCTACGACCCGCGTTTTAACCGTTTCGTTCGAAAAGGGCACGATAGTGCGGGTTCTTCCTTTGACGCAGGTCGTTCCGACGCTCGCGGATACATGTCGCTACATCTGCTCATGACGCATTTCCGTTTGGATTCTGGACCTGCGGACCGTCATGCGGGGTGGCTTTTGCGCGTACGTGTATACCGGATCGCACTATCACACTTACACGCGCGCGCACGCGGTGCCACGCGCGTACACAGACGAACGATACCGCACACATAAACGTACGCGTGGGCGCGTACTGGAAGCTGCACCCCGAAATGCAGCGGCTGGCTGTCGTTGTAGGAAGGCTCGATAATACAGTAGCATAATGCCCAGCAATATAGCATAAAGGGGTTGACACGTTGACGCTGTCACGTGCCACCGGCGTCCCAGGGGCTATTGACTACGTGACGTAGTAGACCGGCCTCTATGAGAAGTGAGCCTTTCTCTCTTACACAGCGTACTCGTTAAACACACCCGAACCTGACGCCGATTCTTTCTTATCGCGACTTTCTTTCAGATTTAGTCACAATTTTCTGTTAAAGCGGCTGGTCTCGTATTTTATCGAGTCAAACTGTAATAGCTTTTTCGTCATTCGGGAGAATAAAGTCCACGGGATGGTAAAGGGAAACAAAAGAAAAAAAAATCTACTCACTCGAGGGTCATCGATGTGGTGTACGTTTGTTTTCATCATACTGCACTTGCAGTGAAAATCGTAAATGGCGTAAATTGTTAGTGTATTTAAAGCAACGGTAACAAATGTAAATGTAACTCGATAGGCAAATTTGTAATCGGATGCTATTAATTGAGGAATTATTAATTTTACAAAACAAACGTGTATAGAAACACTGAGGTGCCATTTCCCTATAGTAAACATTTTCAGAGAGGCAGGTATCCAGCCATAGATTTTTCATCGAAATAATTTTTATGTATAAAGTCACAAGGTGCTGCAAATGTATAAAAAGAACGCTTTGTCGATAAATGTCAGTTCGTATCTTTTTAATCAGAACGAAATTCGAGGTGGATATTCTCGTAATCGCACCTAATGTATTTCGTTAAAAATATTTCACCGATCGTAGATTATTAATTAGCTGTCAGTCACCCTGCTGGGTGATATTAATTTCGGAACATAGAACATGACAGCGGCTTTCGCTCCCCCGCCATTCGGCATGGCGTTCGTCGATTATCGCTCGACGAAAAATGCAGGATCAGACCTTATCGGATGAAGCGAAATATGTGAAGGAAGATCTTCATTCCCCGCCATACTGGAGCGGCCGATAGTCCAAGCGTGGAACGAAAGTTTTTAATTATCGAGAGATAGAGAGATGTGTGTACGCGTGTACTAGACGAGGATGTGGTTAGTTACATCACAGCGCGATTGATGGGTGACCTAGATTCTGGGTGCGAATGTCTGGTTACATCTCTGTCGCTGATGAAAGGGATGGACGCCGGATGGGTGGCTGGGCGACAGAAGTGCATCGTAGAATGATCAGATTCCGTGATGACCGTCACGTATTTGTTTGGTCGCGCATTTGGTAACCGAGCCACCTGCATGCGTCTCTAGTTCTCCTCTTTCTAATCTCGCATTTACTAAATCATCTTCTAATAAGAGTCTGGACATAAGAAAGTCACTTTTAATTGGTACGCCATGTTTTAACAATTCCTGAGAGAGAGAGAGAGAGAGAGAGAACGGAATGAAAAAGAAATGGTAAATGCATGTCTTTCTCTCTCGCCGATTTTGTTAAATAAAACTACGACACAAATTACGTATCCATTATTCTTACAAAGTCTCTAGCAGTTACAAATGAATTAATATACGACTATGCGGCTCTTGCAAATGTCTCGGATAAGATTTCACCGGTGCTAATTAATCGAAAATCTATATAACGCGACATTGGTCCTCGATAAAAACTTAACATTTCACTCCAATTGCTGACCTTAACCGCGTGACCTCGCCGCGAATTCCATTTGGTTTTATATTTTTATGATAATGTTCAATCACGGTGCACGCGAGCAGGCTGGCCTTGACAGTGCACACGCGGGACGCGAAGACACGAATGAATTATGAGCGATAATGAGCATTTGTTGCGGGTTGATGAATTACGAGCTTCAATGAATATACATGATGCTAATGATGAGGAAATTTACGCGGTGCGCGGTAATCGAACGATCCCGAATGCAGCCGCAATATCCAATAATAACATCATCAAATTCTATAGAAATATCTCTTGCGCCCCTTCCCCTTATCCCTTCATGAAATTTTCGTGTATATAGAATAATTCCCTCACCGACGATCTAAAAATGAGAAATCTAAAAACGTGAATATAATGTAATAAAAAGAAGAATTAAAAGTTATGTATTAATTGTACAATTAAAAATGGTTATAATTCTTCGAAAATAAAATTTTCTAAAAAATATCTGAATTATTACTATCCACATAAAAGTATTTTTGAACATCTCTTTCGAGACTTTATTTCTGAACATCTTCATCATCATCGTGTCTTTTTATAGATGTTGCGTCCCTAAGGACTGATTTTATCAAAGTCTGTAAACTTTATCCGTAAGTTAACCTATTTAATGCTCTTTACTCTTTTAGTTTTAGAGAAAGAGAGAGAAAGATGAAAATAGACCGAGAGTTTACAGTTAATCTTAAAAGTTAATGCTTCATCGACCAATAATCAATATTTTTTCCGAGATACAATTTTTTCCAACCAAATACAAAGGCAGCAATACAAAACCGAACCATTTTTCACATTGAAATTGGGAGCGGGAATCAATTTCCATGTGTAGTCGCCAAATAATTGCGCAGAGATACGTAACGCGCTGTTCAAACAAGAAATCCAAAAAGACGATCACAAATTGTAACCACTAGATCCCAAAGGATTAATTCTCTCTCTAATGAAGATCCGCGTAACGCTCATAAACGTGCTTGTGTTAGTAAATGTTCGTGTTAACATAGAATGCCTTTTGAACACACAACGTGTATTAATTCAGAATCTGAAGTCTCTATAGCGAATACATTCATCTTAAGGCTCGTAACTATATATTCTTATGCCTGTTTCTGTTAATGTAGATTAACAAATCTTTGTCTCATTCGTTAAAAAAAAAGCGATATTAGCTTCATTCAATATCTAATATTCGTTTCCATTAATGTTAAATCAATTTAAATTTCGATTCAACTTACTCTTCATCTTTTTCTAATTCTTAGAATTAGAAACTAAGTCAGTTTTCATAGTCAATTCTTATATTTAAGATCACAGGCTCATATTTATATTCGATTATTTTTTATATTTAAGACTGTCTTAAATACATTCTTAAGATGTCACGAACCAATCACAAAGCTACATTCGCATCTTAAGATATTACTAAGATGATTTTGAAATAAGAATGGCTATGAATATTAGTCTAAAAGTCTTCAATGCAAAGTGCATTTTATAATATTTTATTTGAAATTGAATATCAATCAAATCAGGAATGACCCATTTTGATTTACGCGTGATCAATGGAATCGCATTAATTAACGTCATTATCTCATCGTTAAATTGAATGTAACTAGGGTGCCTGCTTTTCATATTTAAAACGACTAATTCAAATTGGTTTCAGAAAATAGAGAACGCAAATGGAGCGGGACATGTGTGTATACTCATTAAGTGAAGAGTAAATCTTACGAGTCCTCTCGAGCGATCGCGAAACGTCGATGAATTTCAATTATCCCGTTCATACGCGAATACTCGTTGCGATTTTTGTCATACCGCTGGCTTTAAATCCCGCCAGACCGCACGTGTACGTACCTTACGGTTTTCCCTCTCGTCTCTTTTATATCTCTCGCGATCCCTCGAGGGGATTTCGCGTGCAGAAAGAGATCGGTGGAAAAGTGCCGCTTGTTTCACATCGTCGACAGCGTCATTGGCGGCTTGCTCGCTATGTTAATTCCCAGCTACGTATATCGGATCGTATGCACTCGGCTTGTTTCTCATCAGACTATCTCGATATTGTGAAATATTATCGTCTGCGGACCTTCATCAGCGGCAGCCCTTCTCTACGGTGTAAATCACCTAACTACAAAACTGGAATTTATTTCCTTTGACGTTTTATTTTTTTTGATATTATTATTATAACAGTATATACTTATCAACTCTGGTCGATTTTGTACGTGCTCATTATTGATTTAAATATAAACGTTATACACTTGAGTACTGTTGCGTGTAATACAATTACGGTTCATGGATTATTTCAAAATTGACATCACAGGCGATGTATGACTGTGTGATTACAAACTACAAATGTTAAATTGAATATAAAATAATAAAATACAAGCAGAGGGATGAGCATAAATATTTCAAATGATAAATTTTGACATCAAATCATGAATAATAATCTTGATCGCTATCTTATTATTTAAATTTTTTACAAATAAATGGAAGAAATTCTTTTAACGATTGATGATTTTCCAAATTTAAATACATCTTTGTTTTGTTTTGTTAAATAAAGGCTCAATATTACGTGAAATGTTTGTAAATGTAATTTTTACATAGCTTGAAGACCGCAGGAAATGCGCTCACAACAGCAAAGCATTTTTTAACCGGCAAATTCGATATTACGCAAAATATTACCGCCTGTGAAAATTGATTAGTGACCAAAGCCATACGTGCGGATGGCTGCAAGCCACAGCTGCGATCGGCCTCGAGGAAACTGCATTGGTTCGTTGCGCTGTGCACACGCGTGTGTTACGTGTATGCAAGTGCACGTACGATACTCGGATACTTAGAGGATGGGGTGCATCCATTACGGAGTGCGAGGTCGGGCGCGTGTCTCCTACGCTCGATTCTGGTTTATCGGGAATTTCTAAAGATGCTCGCACCGGCAATGCTTGTGTAACGCAGCTGCATTTTGCTCGCGACGGAGACGACGGAACGAACAGGAAAGAAGATACGCAGTTCGTCGTTCGTCGTTCGTTCTCGGTACGATTTTCCCGATTGTGACGCGGAGAACGCGTGGAAACGGCGTAATTTACGGAGATCGATTTGGACATTCCGATTTATTTATCTTCCCCCGTCGGTAATTATATTGGGATAAAACCGGTTTACAATATCGTACTCGGTGAAAATTACGCGGTTAATGGCGTGACATAATTTATGCAGCACGTGGCAATAATGCGGTGCCTATTCAAATTAATTTCGAATTTACATCATCCTGCGCAAACATTATAGACACATAGAATATTGATGAGATACGTATGATTACATGTAGTTTTTATATTAATATTACTCTTATAATTATTGATTCCTTTCAACCATTTTTTAAGATTTATTAATTATACATATAATTAATAAATATTATATATATATTTTTTTTATATGTAAAGAATGTAAAGAATGACACTTAAAGGAATTATATTTCACATCTCAAAGAATCAATTAAGAGTTGTATAAAAGTAAGTACCATTCTCCCAACAAGATAAGATACAACAGTTTTACAATGAAATCGATAAAAATAGAGCTAGGATAGGTAAAAAGAAATAAAGGGAGAGAGAGAGAGAGAGAGAAACCTTAGCCCTGTAATACATCCATCTCTATTTTATGCAAGTGGCAAGTGAGAGGCAAGATGTGCGCAGAAAAAACGTTAATCGGATTGCACGAGAGAGTGCTTCGTACTCGTATTAAAAAGTGTAAAAGTTTAACTTCATTGACAGTAACAGCCACACACATTTAACACTCGATTTAAAAAAAAAAAGAGAAAAAATGAACGAGGATGAACATGAAAAAGTGACTCGACAGATTTTATGGATCTTTTAAACGAAGAGATAAATTTCATAACATAGTTTTATGTTATAAATTTTTTTATTTTATTATAACGATCGCAAGCTCTTTATGTATGCGAGATATTATAACTCGTTTTTCGTTAGAATCACCGTATAAAATTACTAGCCAATCAAAATGGAGCAATTATAAAAATAAAGAGATGCTAAATCAGGTCCTGGGTCAATTCGATTCTGCGTAATTTCGCGATAGGTTACGATCGTCGTTTTCAGTATCGCGACAAATCGAAATTGTTTAAATTAATTTGCATTCTTCAGCATGATGATTGGTTTATTTCTATTAACGAGTTCAATTCGAGCCATTATATGCAAATAAGTCAGATCTCTCTGTATGGTTAGCTTGTCTCTCTTTGCGGTTGCTTCTCCCTTCCCCTCTGCACGTCTATCAGCAACACGCCTCTTCTCTATCATCCTCGTCCTCATTTGTCTATCTATACGTCGTTCCCTTTCCCTCTCTCTCTCTCTCTCTCTCTCTTAGGCTACTAAGACCTCAAAGCTTGAGGTTCGTCTTAATTACAGTTGTCTCGAGTCAATCTGGATGGTAATTAACCTGCTTGCCCGCATCCCGGGGTTACCTCAGAGAAATGAGGATCATCTCCCTTCCTTCCCGCCGCCTCGTCTCTATCAAATACCTGTACGTGAGATGCAAGCGGCGAGGTGAAGGAAGAAGAGAAGCGAGTTCTGAAATCTCGCATCTCGCAGAAATGACAGGGGGAAAAAGTATGCCGAGGGCGGCCAAGCAGGGAGGGCGTTAATGGATGTTGATTTACGCGTGGTTGCCGTGAAATTGACAAACAGATTTCGCGGGGTTCGCGAGAGAGGGAAGGCACGTCCGTGTTATTAAAATACATCTAAGGCAAGGCAGGGAAGTGAAGAAAAAGGGGGCAGAGGGCAGTGGGAGGCGCAAGAGGGCAGGAAATTGCAGCTAAACAAGCGTGGCGGGGTATAAAAAGGATGATTTTGCATGAAAACAAGCAGTAAAAGCGGATTAACTATTCGCGGCTCGAAAACGACAAAGAAAAAAAAAGTCACCTTGTCGCATAATAGCGGACTTTACACTCGGCCCTCTCTCTCC
The DNA here is from genome assembly GCF_001594075.2 of Trachymyrmex cornetzi. NCBI lineage: Eukaryota > Metazoa > Arthropoda > Insecta > Hymenoptera > Formicidae > Trachymyrmex > Trachymyrmex cornetzi. The sequence goes on from NW_017297394.1 coordinate 729,372, forward strand.
CCGAAGGAAAAGCCGTGTCAGAGTAGGTACACACACGGAGAGCTATCTTTATAAATGACTTCGCTGAGAATGCGCTGTTAAGTTTTAAAATATTCCTCTCTCTTCTGCTTTCTTCAACTTCCTACATTAACGAATAATTATTACATCAAATTCATTAAATGATTAACATTCAAATAATGTTAAATTTGAGATTAATAAACATAGTCTCGTTGAAATTAATTTGAAATTCAGAGCAGAATGAGATATGAAATTTATTATGTTCACCTATCTTCATTAAATATTTCGCGGTGTCGTAACGATTTGCGGACGATATACGAAGCTCGAACGTTTATCTTTTTACAGTATAAGTCAGCTATTGTGTATGTATACTCGCAGTTATCTTGCCGCGTCACTTTACGGCGACATTTGAGCGGACAGGTAGCAGCGCAAGTTGTCCGTGTTACCGAGTGTCATTATCTGTCAAAATGTAACTATGACAAGTAACAAGAGAAAATGTGAATATTTTTTAACAGTATCTTGAACAGTTTGCCAATCGGCATGACTAATTAATTTTTTAAATTAACGATTTATAAGCGTATCGAGGTGACACGCCGGTTGCTTAACAAAATAAGGATTTTTTCACTTAGTTAAAAATTGAGGAAGTATTGTGGAGTACAATACTTATGAATCTTTGTTTTATTGTTACATTTACATACGATAATTTCTTATATTTTGAATTGATTGTTTTGAAGTTTTCATTATTAATAATTAATCCGTAGAATATCAAATAAAATATTTGATGTAGGGAGACCGGGGCTAGTAGACTTATTTTTCATTTTCAAATTTTTACAGATAAAATTAAGAAACTTTTTTATCGAAAAAATGAATTCTACATCTAATAATATTTTAATAATAAGGGAAAATATTGATAACTAATATGAAAAAAAATTCATTTTTCTAATGCATTCCATCTGATTCAACTAGCCCCGGGACCGGAGTAATTTGATTAAGATTATTAAAATGAAGATTAATGTATTTTAAGCTACATCTTTGGCTACATATTAATAAAACTTTTATAAAAATATATTTTAAACAAACATTCACAGTGCAGAATAATGCTTCTTTTTGCAAAATTTGTTCATTTTGTGTAAAAATACGTCGAATGAGCTTAGTTTTCGAGATTAGATATGAAGGAATTAAACTTATAACATTTACCACTGAGGTAAATCTCTTTAAAGGAATAAAATTTTGAGTAAGTACTATAAGAGTCTTCACTAAATGAGTCATACAGTTCCATGTGGTTAGTCTATTATCCCTCCATCCGTTTATTTTTAAAAAAACATTAATAATATACGATAACAAAGACACATAAACAAAAAAAATCTGTTGGACTTTATTAAGTAAGAACTATACTTACCATCTAAATAGAAATCAAATATCTCAGACAATCATATACGATTGTAAAACGAAAACTTTAAGAATATAAATATTTACTTAGGTGTACGATTTTTTAAAACCCTGATGAAAATAAAAATCGGAGCGTAAATCGGATATAATGAAAGATTAATAAGAAGCGTAAATGAAACTTCTAGAAGGCGAAAATTGGAACAATGAAATGTAAAAGAAGCATTTACGCTTCTTTTACATTTTGTTGTTTCAATTTTCGCTTCCTAGAAGTTTCGTTTACGCTTCTGTTACTCTCCTATTACGTTCGACTTACGCTCCGATTTCTATTTTCATCAGGGAATTGTAGCATAACTTCTATCATAGATGTGTTTGAAATGTTACAGCAGACTGAGAAGCAGTCGGTGCTGCGTGCTCAGACATGTTTACGCATGTCTTGCGTGTTTTGTTTTTAATGTAGCCTTGATTATTCTACTTACCCCTATAGTCTACTGATCTTGGTCTCCCCTAATATTATAACGTTAAATATTGGTATCTGCGACTAACGTGTTGGCATAGGATTTTGTGCTTATTTTTGATAAAGCTATCGCATGAATAGCAATGTTTTCAACGACAATAATCCCTCCTAAACGGATACGACCTCGACGAGATAAGAGGCTCAGTACCCTAAGGACTTTCAAATAAACGAACTGATTTCAGACAGTTCGTCTATTTGAAAATCCAATAACGGGGAAGCTAACAGTATCCATTGCACACTTATTGTACCTATTCCACTCTTAACACAGTAGTGCCATAAATAGTTCAATCGCTCTGATGTAGCAAAATCGCCGCCGATCACGTAAACGATTCGTTGCGTTGCATTTTTGGAAGTACAAACTGTCGCGCGATTTTAATAATTAATAGATACGTAACCGCGTTCTTTTCACGTTCACGGATCACGGTAATCGCGGATTAATTTGCATTTCGGGAAAATTACGCAAAATACGAGATCGTAGTTACCTACGGTTTGTTTTCGCCAGTATCACTAGAATGTGAAGCTGACAACTCGAGAGGACAGCTTGAAAGGCGAAGGAGGAGGAGGAGGTTTAGTAGAGGCATCAGGCCTCGACGGAGCAATCTTACGGTTAGTATAGTTTATATACTTATAAGAATTTATATATACATTTTTGTTATACAAAAGTATATTTCTTTTCGATTGAGTTATTCATTTAGATGATTCAGAAAATAAGAATCAGAGGAAGAATTTTAGTTATGGAATCCTAACAACTTGTTTAATGAATAGCAACAATAGTTGTTTTAAAAATTACATAATTTATTTTTGATAAAACTTTACATTTAGTTATTTAAACTTTACATTTAGTAATTTTTTGAAACGATCGTTTTTCTGTTCTGCTTTAATTTTTACAATTGTTTGTTACAGAATCATTCTAACGTTGCAAAATAACTCTGTTGTTGCGCATCGGTTGGTGAGAGAGATAAGGAAATTTTCATAATTGAAGCATAATGGATCTAGACATTCTAGACAAATAACTTAGATATATTATAGAGATATTTGAACTGTGAGAATTACAATACTAAATTATTATATATTACTTTTCATAGATCCCATTGTTTTAAAATGAATAGACTGATGGATTTAAATATTTAATCCCGGATGAATCACGTAATTAATTTTACATTATTATTCATTTATTTGTTATGAATTTATTTTAAGATGGCATTTTCATAACTCTATATATATGTATATTTAGTACAAATGAAATAAAAAAAATGTAACAGAATAAATAAATAAATATAATTGATATAGTATTGTAATGATAGAATGTAAAGTTAGTTACATTTCTCAATAAGTAACAAATGCTATTTTTTTATTATTTCATCCTCGTTCTTCCAAAACAGTATCTTCCAGGATTAAATATTGCATAAATAAACTTTCATAATGTATTCATATGTATTAGTAATTAGTTTTCGTATCAGTTAAAATAATTTGACATGAGAGTCAATATTCACACTAATATAATATTGTGCAAGTTCGATAGTTTCCTGCTTTTTAAGTTTTTAATTTTTCTTGCTCAGATAGTATACATCGTTTTTCCTCCCTCTCTTCCTCAAATAGCTATAAGTCAATGTTTCTAATATATTTAAGTATCTCTCGATGTCTCTAGATATAGTTTTTTCAATTGGTGTTGCAAATATACATTTTTAATTATATCAAATGTATGATATTTTTACTTTTTCTGCATCATGCATGCTAGCTTTTTTAGCTGCACCGATTCTGAACTAAAATAGTATCCACAATCTTTTGATCGAGATTTGCTGGAGAATATTTATAGATCGTATATTTCAATGAACCGAAATTCAATGTTCCTTGAACTCTTCGTTTCTTCTTTTGAATTAGAATATTTATATCTCTGAGAAACTTCATATTCGAAATTTCATTTCTAGTGAACAATTAGGTCGACTACGTAACATATATGTGAATAGCATCCGCTGCTCGCGTATTAAGCGCATCAGAACTTTACGGATAAATTATCTATTAGTCGTTCGACCCCCGGCCTGTCGACCATATTTCCCGACCCCTCGCTGGCAACCAGTAAATAATCTACGCTATCTAACGACGTCACGGATCTGCGATACATTGATTATTCGTATGATAACGTACGGCGCGTCCCTGTTATCTCGTATTATCCTCAGCCATTTTTAGATAACTTTTCATTCCCCTACGTCATTAATGAATATTAACAATATCACGCGCGTTAAAACCACCGTAAACTGTAATCCGCAGTTTCGGTAATCGTATTTTTACCTGCCGTTTCCACCAGGAGGTAAACACAAATTGTAATGGGATATGCGTTCGTAAATGAATTCCATTATGCGGGAGAAAAGCAGCGACGTTGTTTCGAATAATTTCCGAATAAACGTTGAGCCGCAATTTGGAGGCGGAAGAAATCATATCCTGCAAACGCCTGAACGTTCTACTTTTTATACAACGTATTTACATTGCTCATTTAAATTCAGGGCATTACTTCTTCTTTTTTAATTCGAGCTTTAACGTGATTCGCATAGAAAGTTGGCTTTTTTTCTTATCGCATAATAACCGGATACACCCGTGTATCGATATAATGCACGCGCACACGCACACGACGTGCGTGTCGATGTGTGTGACGAATAACAATAAGAAAAGTTACGCGACGACATACCACAGGGAAATATCGACTATGTCCGCAGGCGAGCGTTGGGGTTCGGTGTGTAAAATATATAGAGGTCGAAGTTACCGCTACGGAGAGCTTTCGCGGGGATCAGCCGCGCGACCGGAGGCTCGACGGGGTCGCAAGTTCACGTTCGTGTTGTGGAATTGCCGATCGGGTCGTACACGACGAACGACGGGGCGGGCTCGCGTGTCGGGCTGCAGGTGCCGTTACATAGGCCCATACATAATGCATAATATCAAGACTTCCCCAGTCGTTTCACGGCGAGCTTTCAATCGCGTAAGCCGTCCTTTCCGCCCACCACCCACAGGCCGCACGAGTGGCCACATTGGTGGTCCCCTCTGTCCCCCACGTGCTGCGCGCATAGGTCGATAAAATTTTACTCTTGTACCACCAGCTATTCTATCTATCACACAGTCGACCTCCCTCCTCGAAATTTCTCTCTGTATCAGCGTGCAGCTTAGTCTACATGCTCGCTTCTTCACTCATCGGATAAGATAACGCCATCACGAATCGCTTTGACAATCAACATCTAGAATTATAATCGTTCCTACACTGAAAGAAAAGATTGGCTGAATATGATATAGCATTTTTAATTGCTTCTAACAACCAATTTTTGGTTGTGTTAGCCTATCAAAATCCTATACTGATATTGCGGATAGGTTAACGCAACCAAAAATTGGCTTCTGCAGCCAATTAAAAATGGTATGCCATATTTTACTATTTAATTTGTTGCAGCAACCAATCTTTTCTTTCAGTATAGGGAAGCATGTCAATCTGAGGATTGCGATTTTAATAAAACTTTACAGTATACAATGTATAGAGTTAATGGACGTATATTTATGGAAAGAACAGTTTTGCTGAAGTATTTAAAAATTTAGCTAGATTCAAATCTGAAGTAATTTTGTTGGACTGTCAAAATAATTATATAGGACGCTCAAACGAGTTGCTAGAATGTCAAAACTTTTTGTTGAGCATTACTCATCGTGCTTATTTTCTACATAATTATTTTGATGTCCAACAAAATTCATTTTCAGATCTGTAGCTACTTGAATTTTTAGATACTTCAGCATAATTATTCTTTCTGTTAGATATTTTCACAGTTACTTAAAAAAAAAGATAGGTTAACAAAATTATTGCAAATGTTTTTAATATTGGCTGCGTTCAGCCAATAAAGAAAGCTTTGCAATTTTAAAATTTTCTAATATGATTGATCTTGCTCTTAGTTCCTCATTGAATTTAAATATATAAATCAACCATATTTTTTTTTCAAGAATCTTATAACAATTGCAAAGCTGCTTTTTCTGCTGGACGCAGAAATTGATTCTGAAATATCAGTATATATTAATCTCGCGAAATATCTCCAAACTTGGGATTAAAAGTAATAATTTGCATGTTTGTTTCGAAAATATGCATTTCGTGCTTTCATTGGCATGTACCGCTCGCTGATATGAGACAGCACGCTAATTAGCCTCCGAATGTTCGGGCGCTTTAATGAAGCATCGCAAACCTCGTGTCTTTTCACTACGTTATTAGGCAAGCCGTACTCAAGACTTTGATTACTTCAGCCTTCAAAGGAACCAAGCTGGGGTTTCGTTAACCGAAACCGCGCAATAATTATGCGATATCAAGCCTTCGCCTCGAGAAGGCGATTCGACAACCTACCTCAAACTCACATTCAGATTTCTCCTGTTAGGCACATCAAGATCTAACCTTTTAGTGCTGCTACGCATTTGAAATGCAGGACAGCAGGGAAATTTTGGAGAATATGCAGAATATATGAGGATGTTATTTTAATGGTGTCACCTGCTCTACTCGTGGCTCTAAAAGAATATGCTATTCATGTAAAATTCAATACAACACGTACGTTATACATTATAGATCAAACTGAAAAGTCACGTCTCGTGAAGAATTATATTTCTTTAAACGCAAAATATAACATGTTTTAATGGCCACGTTTTTAATCGCGCTATCATTATTGAATGACTATTAAGTAGCTTTCATTACTGTAATTTATATAGTTATATAAAGTACTACTCTTTAAATATGTGCATGTGAGAATAGACCGAAAATGTCGAATAGATCGAACATATCGAATTTTCAATAAAAACAGATTCAAAAATGAAATTAAATTTCTTTAGCTGTAATTTGTTCACTCGTTTCTCTTATTACTCGTACATTTGTATTTCATTAAAAGGAAATTTCTAAATATACGAAAATATCTATTCTTGCACTAAATGGGGATTTTCAGATGATGAACGTCGCAATTCGCAAACAATAAATTTTTAAGTGACGAATATCGGGTACGCGATCAATATTTGCATACTTGCTAAGCAGCGGAATTTACAACTCTCCTCTCGAGAGCAAATATCTCTAAAGTATCTCCGGACAAGAAGAAAAATGTAGGACGAGAAAGAGAGGAGGGATGTGCGGGACAATTCGTTTCGACAATACATTCACGACTTGCCTCTCCACTAACGGAACGTCCACCCGGCATTTTACTTAAGCGCCATTAAGAAAGGCATTATTTTATTTTACTCTATCCTTTTTTTCGTCATCAACTCTTTGTCTCAGTGCAAGGTGCAGGGAACGTTAATGACATAACTTTTTCCTTGCATCGAGAAGCACGAGGTCATTTCATTGTTGATTTAAATATTACAAATTAAATACCGTGTTGTTCATGGATATAATAAAATTCGCGAATTAAATCAAATTATTCAACGCAAAGAGAGAGATATAACTGGAATATGTGATTACCGTTGTGAAGTTAGCCTCCAACATTAAAAAAAATTAAGTTTATATAGCTCATTCGATTACTCATCGTTTGCACATGTATGCACATTTCGAATTTTCGTTGCACATTTCCAGTAAAAAAGTTATTTAAAAAACAATTTTAGGAGACTAACTTCACATAGCCTCCCAACTTCGAGCAAATTACATTGAAAAGATCTTAATCGACAGATTTCGTTTGCACATTTCGGAACAAATCGATTTTTCGCGTTTGCATACCTTTAGTTAAAAGTTTATTAAAAATCAAACTTTCGAGGACGGTTGACTTCCGTAGATGAGTTCAAATCGCAGTTACTATATCCAAAAAAAGCATAAATCGATAGGTCTTTGTTTGCATATTTTAAAACAGATCAATTTTTCGTTTGCATACCTTTAGTTAAAAAGTTATTAACCCTCTTAAAATTGTTTTTGAATAACTTTTTTTATTGGAAGTGCAAACGAAAATTCGAAATGTGCATACAGTATGCACACATGTGCAAACAATGAGCAATCGAATAAACTATGTATACTTAATTTTTTTTAATGTTGGGAGCTAACTTTACATATATGATTACGCCTTTTCAAATTGGGGGAAGAGAGAACGTGACGTGTTATCTTTAAAAAAAGATTACGTGATGAATATTCGTGTCTCTCCATCATTCTGAATGAACTCGCAAGATAGCTACAAAATTATTTACATTATCAAAGAGGAAGTGTGAACACAAAAATTCCGAGCGAGAACAAAGAGTCCAACTGAAAACAACGGATTCGCTATATGGAATAACTGAAAATTAAATGCACGACAAAATATAATTGCATTTACATGTGTATGATGCTGAAAAAGTAAACATAATACTGCCAAATTTTAATTAATACTATATCATGTGCTGCCGCACGTGTTTTATTTAATTAGTAACATGTAAATGATTTTGAAAGATTAATAAGATACGGGCTGCAATGATAATTGTTACATTAGCAATCTTAATGGGATATAAATTTTATAATTTTGTAACCTCGTTTTGAGAAAATCCGAGAATATCGAAAGGCTTAATTAATGTGACGTTATTTCATAACATCTCTAATTTCGTATTGATATAATTTGATCGTATTTGATCAAAACCAATATTCTCGAATTAACGTCACGACCCAGTTTCACTGGATTATCTATCAATTTAAAACAGTAAAATGTGATAGTCGTTAATATAATTAGAATTTGACAGTTTTACAAACCAAAAGAATGTTCCGTTGAAGTGTTACGATAAAAAGATTCATATTTCTTTGCTACGATTATAATAATACATTATTCAGAGACCATTATTTCTCGAAAGCTCACTTCTCGATATTTAAGTATTGAAAATCCATGTTATCGTTTCATTCAATGATCTAATATTCGATCTGTTAGATTGTAATGTACAGTTTTGTACGTCGTTATTTTCCAACTCTTCCTACCAACGTTATTCGTTCTAACACGCTTCACGGCGACGTAATGATCCGGAGGAAGATGCGCCCGAGGATCATCGTGCTGAAACGTCGTTGCAAAAGCAAGGAATTTGATGCGAGGGAAATATCACGTACATAGGTGCGACAAGAGAGTTTCAGCTAAAAGCTCGAATATTGAAAATAACTCGAACAGTGAGAGGGGGCAAGCAGCGTCACCGCTCGCTCGTCCGGTGTCACAAAGACCAATTTAATAGCGAATTCGGCAGACTGCACTAGTGCGCATTGAGTGCAAACTTTTTCAGTGCCACGCATTCGATTTGTGCGCACTGTATCAGTGAGTTAAGATTGCCGTATTCGGCAAATGAAAATTGACTTAGTGTAATGCTGAATTTATATTCAAATCAACCGAATAAACTAAATGAGTTCAAGAAATATTGCACCGACGTTTCTGACAGTGCAATTTAGTATAGCACCAATGTGGTTCTGCTCTCGCCCCATGTCAGAAGCACTAGAGCAGAATCAGTGCATGTGTACAGCCGGTCATAGAAAGGTTGCAATACTTTTTTTCGATGGGTTTCGGAACGCACCTTGTTCATCGAGCGATTAGTTCTTATTCATGAATCCACAAATAAGAACCAATCGCTTGAGGTGAGTAGGCTGCATTTTGAAATTAATCGAAAAAAAATGTCGCAACCTTTCTGTGACCAGCTATATCGAATTCGTCGTAATTGGTGGGAAATGTACAACCGTATGACAATTTTTTTTCCGTTGTATCACTGCGTTCCACGTTTTGCAGATTAGCGGTACTTTTGCATATGACGTTTTATTTTCCATGGTTTTCTTGTTCTCTGTTGTATGGAAAGAAAAAGAGAAAAAAATAGAAATTAGGGAGAGAAGTAATGGCCGCAGCACAGACTTTTGCATAATGCATAGTGCATAAGGGAATCAACCAATCCTTCCTTTCCTTCCACTTCTCGGAAAAGAAAAACTTTGATTGGTTGATTCTCTTGCACTATACGTTATGCGTTATGTAAAAGTCTGTATCGGGGCCCTATCTGTAAAGAATCCTCTACATAGAAGTCGTAGATGGTCGTGGAGTTTTAAGTCGTAGGAAACTGACCAATTCTAATCAAGTATTTTCCTTATATTTGATTGTGATTGGTTGGTTTCCTACGACTTACGACTCCACGACCGCCTACGACTTTTATGTAGAGGACCCTTAAGACGTAATGCGTGCGGTAAATTGCTCTGCCCTTTAAAACATTCTGAGAAGAATGGAATTGTTGAATTCGACCGATGCGAAGAGTATCAATGTCGAACGAAACTGAGCGACAGTTGAGCGTTGAATGAAACAGTTTAATGAGATTTTCTCGTCGCGCATTGTTTATGCGCGTCTAACTCAATCGTCGAATTATTTTTGCGTGGTTACCCACGCGCGATAATAGACTGAATCGGAAATTTATGTTGATTGATCTAAATTAGCTCACTCTTTACAATGGAATTAAATGTGAATTTTCCTATGCAAATAAACATACATATGCAATTATTCACCAATCAAATTTTTGGAATTACTCTGGATATGGTCACGTTAATGACAATATTCTCATGTGACAAAACGGACATTATTATTACAGTAAACTGCGTAACATGCATTTCAAACTTGCAGAAGTTAAGATTAATCGAACAAAAAACGGTATCGTAGGCAAGAAGCATCATACAGCATTTGTATTACATTAGAAAGACACCGCTTAGAGACTAGACTAAGGGAAACAAAATCCTAGTATAACCATTCAAGCGAAAGACCTATAATTTAGAATTACCGGAGTTCATAAAGTTCAATGTTATTGCTTTGCATACCATGTAATCCACTGAAATGTCGTGTCTACTAGCAACTCGCCGCCGAACTCGTCGCAACAACACTAATTAGCGTAGCAGTAGTGCTTTGCTGCAGGAATTCCGCATTGTTATTTCTTCATTTAATGATGCAGTATTATGTCATAACTATAGGAGATGATTAAAAAGTCCCTGTACGATTAATACCAATATCTCCAATAACATTAAAATATCTTACAAACACATGAACAGTTATACCTTCAACAACTTCAAGAAAATCTTTACACTACTTTTAATTAATAGAAAAGTATATGTATTTGTGCATTTAAAAAAAATGTCTAGTTAAATAGGATTTAAACTAGACAAACCAGAAAATTCTGATTACATCTGAAACCTGGTTATCTCGACTAATTCTAATAGATTTAATCTGCAAATTCGTCTATTTTTAACTAGAATTCCAATTAATCCAATCAGACATTTTCCTCAGTATTCCCTCAATTTTTAAATACTTCAATAAAATCGTTCTTGCCGTGTATAAAAAACTCAATTTTTGTGTAAATGAAAAGTAATTTTCGATATTATACTTTTCATCAGACGATACTATGTATAGCAGCCACAATGTAAGTTACGCAAGTAGTTGGAACGTTTGCGAATTAGCCACGCATGTTGCAACTCCCTCGTCGTCACCGCTCTTCTTTCCCTACCTTCATGATTACCTTCCGCTCGACACGAAAAGAAAACCAACGACCGGAAGTACGCAAGAAAGCTCACGCTGTAACACTGGGCCGATGACAGCGTCGTCGCCGGGGCGGCGCGCAAGAAATGCCACGACGCCCCCCACCAAGGGGTCGACGCGTTGGTACAAACTTCCCCAGGATTTAGCCCTTAGGCGTGCGCGTGCCTTTGCGACGCCTTGGAATTAGGTACATCCACGCGAGAAGATTGATTAAATATTCATTTGCAGCGAGTGGCACGGCTCGTCCGGTTTTTCGCTCTCTCCTCCGTTCTCTTTCAACCCCTTTCCAGTCGTGCGACCACCTTTCCCTTTCTCCCGTCGTCTCTCCCTTTCTTTTTTCCTTCCACGCGTCCTCGTTCTCTCACTACACACTCGAGCCGTTATATTCGCGTGCGTAGTTTATTGGCTATAACTCCAGCACGACTACAAATCGCCGTACCCCCTAACCCTTAGCATTAATGCTCACACATGGAAAACGGAGACGGAAAGAACGTGAAAAGAAAGAAGGAACAAAGCTTGTGTGCGCTTGTGCTTGAAAGAGTGTCGTGCAAAAATGTGGGAGTTGGAAGAGCTACATGTTTGAATGTATATGAGAAACAGTAACGTCTTACAGCTTGAACAAAGGAAAAGGTGCCCCAGGGATCTACCGCCCCCTTTTCAGGTTCTGGATATGAAGAATATTTTTCACAATGAGGAATTTTTTCCGCCTCATGGAACAATGTCTACATTATGCGAGACTAAATATAATAACGAAAAATGCTAACCAAAATAAATTTTCTTTCGCGTGAAAGTTATGGCACACAACAAATAATAATACATAATCATTCTCGTACTTATAACGACGTACGTGTAATAGAAATTTATTATTTTAATTAAAACACGTAATGTAGGCTATTTTCTCCTACATTCACGTATAAATATTATTTTTAATTTTACCGATTTATTTATTTGGTTTTAAATTATTAACATAATGATTTTGAATTGTTTTACCAATGTAGAGAGTAAGTAAAGATTACAAGTGTAATAAAAGCATGTGGCGAAATCCAGGGAATGGAAGTAACTCGTTACTTGTAACGAAGTTACAGTTACAAGTTACTTTTTTGGTAACT
>NW_017297394.1:742055-742959 GCF_001594075.2 Trachymyrmex cornetzi
TATGAGAAACAGTAACGTCTTACAGCTTGAACAAAGGAAAAGGTGCCCCAGGGATCTATCGCCCCCTTTTCAGGTTCTGGATATGAAGAATATTTTTCACAATGAGGAATTTTTTCCGCCTCATGGAACAATGTCTACATTATGCGAGACTAAATATAATAACGAAAAATGCTAACCAAAATAAATTTTCTTTCGCGTGAAAGTTATGGCACACAACAAATAATAATACATAATCATTCTCGTACTTATAACGACGTACGTGTAATAGAAATTTATTATTTTAATTAAAACACGTAATGTAGGCTATTTTCTCCTACATTCACGTATAAATATTATTTTTAATTTTACCGATTTATTTATTTGGTTTTAAATTATTAACATAATGATTTTGAATTGTTTTACCAATGTAGAGAGTAAGTAAAGATTACAAGTGTAACCATGTGGCGAAATCACAATATATACACATATAAAGAAGAAAAGAAATCCGTAGATGTGTAAGAGGAAATGAGAAGCAGACTTTCAAAATGTGTTTTGTCTAAAATTTCATTTTTTTACGTAGAGACGGCATAGTGTTCAGTATTGAAAGATCCATATTATAAGTTACTCTGAGATGTTCAGAAAGCATTTTTTCATCGTTAATTTACATGCTGAAAAAACATAGACATTTCGAAGTGCATTATGTTTTTTAACTAGAGACAAACAAAATGCATTCAATCAGACACGGAATTTCTGTATGACTCATATTTACCCATCCTTGAAAGCTTACAGTAATTTACTAAATGAACCTTGCTTTTTTGTTTAATAAATAATTTGATTAATCAGTTGGCCACTGTGTTATTTTCTGCCGCTAGATAATTTATTCTTTTAAAATAGTATGCGCAGACGTATTACGAATTGGTGGCTT
>NW_017297394.1:743277-749845 GCF_001594075.2 Trachymyrmex cornetzi
TGGCGAAATCACAATATATGCACATATAAAGAAGAAAAGGAATCCGTAGATGTGTAAGAGGAAATGAGAAGCAGACTTTCAAAATGTGTTTTGTCTAAAATTTCATTTTTTTACGTAGAGACGGCATAGTGTTCAGTATTGAAAGACCCATATTATAAGTTACTCTGAGATGTTCAGAAAGCATTTTTTCATCGTTAATTTACATGCTGAAAAAACATAGACATTTCGAAGTGTATTATGTTTTTTAACTAGAGACAAACAAAATGCATTCAATCAGACACGGAATTTCTGTATGACTCATATTTACCCATCCTTGAAAGCTTACAGTAATTTACTAAATGAACCTTGCTTTTTTGTTTAATAAATAATTTGATTAATCAGTTGGCCACTGTGTTATTTTCTGCCGCTAGATAATTTATTATTTTAAAATAGTATGCGCAGACGTATTACGAATTGGTGGCTTGTGGCTACACTGTACACATGTTTGACTTTGTATTCGTAATTCGACTACGGTTTGCTGACACGTATAGAGGTATAATACACTGACGAAATTGGCACTTCGATGTAACGCGTGATATCGATTTAATTTAAGTTCTTCATGTTCGAACGAGTGAGTTTCTTGTTCATCTTTAAATTCATATAATTATCTATCTAATAATGTGGTAATGTTTATCATTTAGAAATTCCTTCTATTCAATTGCCACAAGACCCGTTAATCTTGTAGAAAAGAACTGAATACAAGGATGAATTTGCCACTCACTTGCTCGGATTAGAAAATTTCTCTATTATCTAATTTTGTTTCACTGAAGATGGCCCGAATAATGACTGAAACGTATGAAGATTAATTGTATAAGTATTATGTATTAAATAATTTATTGCATGATTCACCGCAAAATTGACTCTTATTAGACTTTTTTATGTAATTTGTTTGACAAAATGCATTTATTTGACATTTTTAGCAATTGTTTAGTAATTTTATTTAATATTTCACATCCTACTGATTAGCATATTGTTATTTTCTGTAAAATGCAATGTAATTTGTTTGACAAAATGCATTTATTTGACATTTTTAGCAATTGCTTAGTAATTTTATTTAATATTTCACATCCTACTGATTAGCATATTGTTATTTTCTGTAAAATGCATAATTTTTTTGTGTGCATAGTTGCTTTTTTCTCGTTTTCTGAAAATTACAAATTTTGGGCAAAATGCATTTTGAAAGTCTTCTTCTCAAATATATATCGCTCCCTTACTTTAAAACATAACTAAAAAAACGTGATTTTCCAGTTAATATAACATGAATGAATTACCCTATCAATCCTCAAAAGTAAACTAACTTAACTTTATAAAAAATCGTCAAAATTCATCATAACTCAAAAAGGATAGTTTTTTAAGGATTGTGAAATGAAAATGATAAAAATGACATTTGATCATATTAAAAATATATTCTTTTTGCCGATACTATTTGATTAGTCAACAATTTTGTGTCAAGATGAGAAATATTTTTCCTATTTTCTGAAAAACTTAATTTTTTTAGTTGTGTCACTTTTGAAACAAGAAAGCTATATGCGTATTTATAGGCTATAGAGAGTAAAAAAGAGAAGGTGAGAGAAATGAAACGATCGGACAATTGTCGTGCAGACGACGGCGATCGCAAGGGGAGTATCCTGTAATCATATCGTTTTTACAGTAATTACGAGGAGGTACCCTTTAGCCGACGCTTAGGGGCGACATTATTTTCCCATTTTGATGCTAAGATTACAGGGTGGGAGGAGAGAGAGCTTGTACACCGAGTGGTATAATATGTCGTATCTGCGGCCGTGAGGAAAATCGTACTCGGTTAACCCGATTACGGGGCGCGCCCCGCCGCGTGATTTAAATCGACCCGCGTTCGTGACCGGCGCGATGATTAATTTTGCATTTTATTTGCCCGCAGCGAAACGCTCTTTCCACGCAAACCCCCGAAGCGCGCACGCCGCCGTTGTTCTCTCGCGTTTTCCATACTAACCCCTCGGGTAGTTAACGTTACGCGCTTTATCGGCGGATGTCCGTCCCGGCTCGGCGGAACTTTTCGCAATAATATTGAGAAATGGAAGAAATCCACGTCACGTTCTCTCCACTTTATTACGCGAAAAGGAAACCTTGTTTGATCATCCATTTAATTTTGTCCGTGGACAAATCAATGCATCTGTTCCCGATCACATTCTCGTACGACAAATCGGCCTTTTAGTCACCGCAATATCTAATCGCAGTAATTGTAGAATATCACAAGTATAACGCAGGAAGTCAATGTCGAACAATCTAATAAATTTTCATGCGGTCGCTCGTTCGAATTTTAGTGCTTCAGCTACACAGATTTTAAACCACAGTACTTTCACTGCTAGCGAATTATATTAAAAAATTAAAGAAACTTAATTTTGATTAAGCATTTTTCTTTTTCTTAAAAAATTATAACTTTCTAAATTGGTGACGTGTTTTTGTTACTTCTTTACAATATCCATAATATCCATAATATCCATAATCATTATTAATTAATTTAATTTAATATAATTGGGATAATCACCCAAGTCAATTAAAAATGCGTAGTAATTTTTTTCTGATAAAAAGAAACAAACCAATAAGTCGAACGTATTGATCGCATTACATATGGTTTAGGATCGTAATAATGTTATGTGAACTCCGTGTGATCATTGTGTTACATCAAATTACTACGTTTCGAAACTGTAGACGTTTTGTAATCCAATCCCGCGACATTCGCGTTATAATTTCATGTTATGCAAAAGTATTAAAACCATGGAATGATATCGTACCTGTGGAAGCAGCAATAAGAAACATTTTATCTTGACTAATCGTTTTAATGTAATTCAATAACAAAGAAATTTATTTTCAGCGTTCACATGCCGTGCCGCTCGCAAGTCTTATATACTTAATTGCCTTGTTTCTCATAAAATAGCACTCTTATATAATACAGACCGGTTTTCGTTTATCTATTACTTTGTTAAACTACTATAAGACACGAATCCCATGTCAGTTTTATAGAATTATATCAACATAAAGAATGACTCAGGGTTACACATTCATGCAATCCATTTCCGCTGTTTCTTACGCTTATACTTAGAAGTGACAATCTTTTAGCAACTTTAATAATATACTGAAAGAACGGTTTGTTGAATTATCCAAAAATTTGTCTAGATATAGATCTGAAAATAATTTTGTTGGAGTATTAAAATAATTGTTTAGGACGCATAAACTGGTTGCTAGAATGCCAAAACTTTTTCAACATTGCTCATCATGCTTGTGTTTCCACATATAATTATTTTGACGGTTTAACAAAGTTGTTTTCAGATCTGTAGCTACTTAAATTTTTAGATATTTTTTTTAGAAAAGTCGTTTCTTTTCGTAGAAAGAATATATCAAGTGTTACATTTCTGAATCGAGACGCAAATAATTCTGATATAATCAGGTCCGCAAGTAATAAGAAAAAATACAGGAAAAAATATTAATATTAAAAAACAAATACAAATTAGCGTTAAATTCCGAGCAAATTCTCTTCTCGTTGCCTGATAATTCGATCTCTTTCGTCCAATGCAGTACGACGAAACTTCACCCGGCTTAAGTTCACGTAGTAGAGATGTTCTAGTTAATTGGAGCTTATGCCGCATCGTAGTTCTAACGCGTGCTAGGCGGGCAATCGGCAGCATCCGTATTAGTTAGACTCAAGCCGAGACTGCCAATAGAGCAATGATCTAGTCCCTAATCTGTTCTTCTGTGTGCATCTAACAAAACGCAAATACTCGCACATCAACTCTCCGTTAAATTTTAAATAACAATAACCTCAGTGTTAAAACAACGAAAACTTGTTATTGTTGAAAACGTGTATCACTCGTTATTCTTTACCGCAGTAACCATTATTATTTACGACATATTATTATATATTGTGGCTTTTTATTATGTTGTTAAGCGTCACGCAGATTCGCAATAGTACCTGTTTTTTGCCACATGTAAATATCCCGTATTAATGCACTCGGTGGTTCCACGCGACGACAACGAAAAATAATGTACGCGGGAAGAAGGCCGGGCGAGTGAGCCATTACTGCTGCATGTAAATATGGACCGGCATATGTGCGGTAGCATTCATTAGCACGTGAGTTATAGCGAGCGCAAGAGAGGAGAGAGAGAGAGAGAGAGAGAGGAAGTCCCCTTTAAATTGCTATTTTTTTATTTAGTAGAGACAAGAAAATCAAGAACATATAAATGTAGTCCTCGGAATAGTGTGTTACGTGCGTTTAAGAAATAAAACAAAATAATGCTCCTCGACAAAATTTATGTCTAATTTGAAAAAAACATCGTTTTGAGAACGAAATGTTAGATCACGGCTATTAATACGAATATTAATTCGAAAGCAATTGATGCAACGCACCTTTAACACGGATTGCCAAGCTAATTTTGACATTGAACTCTGGGAAATGCAAAATTGAAAAATATGCAGTTATTTATATAATATGCAAATTCGAATTACAAAATAAATCATACAATAAAAAATAAATAAATATAAGTAAACAAAAAATAAAGATAAAAAATATATACGTTATATATATTATTTATATTCATATATTTAATAATATACTTAATTTCCGATAAAATAAATAAAACTCGTTCACAAATCAAAATAATAATAAATCTTTTTGTGATTAAAACAAATATAAACAGAAAAATGAAACATTTTTCATTGTTTATTTTTTTTTCTATTTTTAATAAATGTACCAAAACTTTAATTATAATTTCTTTATTAAACTCGATTATTAATCGTTTTATCACATGTTTTGATAAAACATTCTGTTTTAAATAAATTTAGTATGTTGTTTTAGTATTTTATTGTGTTTTTCTTATGTCTTAAATTTTTAGTAAAATTATTCTTAACCAGATAAATTAAACCGTTACCTACAAATGAATAATAGAGCCTTTGCGGATACACGCATGTTATCCAGATACAGATGACGTGACACAATCAAAGTGTTAATCGTTCCCCGCATTTTATTCCTATATGCACGCCATAACTGCAATGCGTTTGACGACCGACGAGATTCGAGATAATCCTGGTAAACAGCAGATAAAAAGAACTCTGAATTGAACTATCTAGACGATTATCTGCGTTACGTTCATCGTGAAATCGTCCCTCCTGAAATTGTCACGGAAATAAAGTATAAATGAAAAAAAAAAATGATACATCAAAAAGGAAGAGAAAATCCTTTTACCCCCTTGGGAAGTATACTTTTGACGCAGAGACAAGCGACGAGCGACATTTATGCACGCGCCACAAACGTTCCGCAGTGAAGGCGAGATTGTCGAAGAAAGAGATGGATGAAGACGAGGGGTAGCAAAATGAATGGTTCAACGGGGTGGGAAGGGGAGAGAAAGAGAGATGGTATTTCAGTATAGTATAAGCGCGGGGGTAACGTAGGAGTAACGGAAGAGAGACTTAATTGGGTTACTCGACTCGTCTCTTCAACTCGATTAAAGCATCCTCTCGCGGCGTAAACATCTTTTGAGGGGAAGCTTGCGTGTCAGAGACCGAAGAGCACTCAGAGTCGGGTAATTAGCGCTGTTCCAGTCATTTTCCGGGTTTTCCAAGTAAGCGGCGATAATCTCTTTCACCTCTGCCCCTAGTACGCTCTACGTTGCGCTGTGCTACCGAGTTTGCAGCGTGCTTTCCGCGGTGTTATCGCATCCACGAAAGTGAATTCAAACTCGGAATGTATCCTTGCGGGTCAGAAATTTGTCGTACGAAAGTATAAAACAGGTATTTAGATAATTACGGAGAGCATGAATCTGAGATCATTCGAGATCGAATAGATTTTGAATGAATTTTAATAAAATTATCATATATAGGGGAGAGTTGGCTAGTCGTACCGACGGTTAAATCGTACCTTCATTGTATTTTCTAAACGAAACATTTTTTTTTTAAAGATAATGACACTGATGTGACTCTGGTAATATGGGTTAAGAACTATCTTTTTTGTTTTGTCTTCGAGTCGTCTGTTTACGAGTGATATTCAAAATTGATTTTGTTCGGTGTCTGATCTAAGTTTTGATACAATTTACCTAAGGTGTTATCAGTACAAGGTGGGTAATTGAATTATAGTGTTCTTCATGGTTATAATCGATATTTAAACTCTTTTCGAATATAGCATCAAATTAGCAAGATATTTGTAAGTTATGTTGTTATTGGCAAATTTGTAAAAATAGAGGAAGTTCGGTAAATCGTACTTGTCGCTGATCTTTATATTGTACCGGTACGATTTTCGCAAGTGACACGAGCGATACGTGGAGGTTAATATTATGATAAAAAAGGACCTACAGTGGATTGGATTCAGTATGTCAGGTGCTCTAAGTGGTTGCACGAAACCTGTAGTGACAATCTTGACATTTATCAAAACTGTTTAAATAAGCGCTCAAGAAAGTGATTACTTATCAACTATTGAGTCTTTCTATTAAATTTTTCTATTGAGTCTTTCTATTGAATCTTTTCTATTGTGACGGAAAAATCCGTAATTGATTTTATTTCAAA
>NW_017297394.1:749864-828605 GCF_001594075.2 Trachymyrmex cornetzi
ATTTTAATATTCTGAAATATAGTGCAATGATAGCTTAAATCAATTTAAATATTGCTTTTTACTTTGTTTTCTTAAATGAGTTTAAAAAACATAGATCTAATTTCTGTTTTTAATAGAAAAGTTTTTATTATACCTACTTAAATATGTATACTCAGTTCAAATTAAAAATAAATTGATTAATAAATGAGTTTTAAAATTAGTTTTGTTTATTTTCCCAGTAAACAAACTGACGTTTTTTACCATAATTTTAACGTTAAAAATGTTATTTTAATGTCAAAATGACAATAAGCAATGTCAGCTTGTTTGCTATATTAGAAGTACGATTTAGGAACCAGGTGGTACAATTTAACGACCTGATCTCCAAATCGTACCGAAAGCTACTTTTTTTTAAAATCTAATTTAAATAATAATTTAATGTTTATTTTCGCAAAAGTATCGTTTTGTTTTATTGCCAATGAACCAAAGTTTAATATTAGTACAGAAATATTCTGATATCTTCAGTACTTTTGTTTACAATTTTGTTTAAACGTTAGGGGGTACGATATCGGCAACTTCCCCCTACATACGTCTATCACTCCTCCGATCGCGATCGTCGCAGAGGATCACAACTAGGTAAGGTGACATCAATCCGTAACTCATCGTCGTCGTCATCGACTTCAAAGACGGTAGAAACTGTGGGGAAAAGCAGCCAAGCGAGTGGCATACGCATTCGCCATGCATACGAAATTCATCTAACGGAAATGAATGCACCGACAGGCGAGTGTGTTAGAAGACTGCTAAAGGACTCTGCGATGGCTCTTGCTCGCGAGCCGGATGGTCGTAACGATCACGAGAAGAGAAGTCAGTGCACGTGTGTGTGGAGGCTGGTTTGAACCGCAGGCGGCCCGTGCCATGGTAATTAGTTGGCTGGCGGTACGGTTTTGCCGAGACAGGTCTGTATCTCTCTTTCCAACTACCGCAACGTCGTCGTCCCCGGGAGCTTTCTCTCGTCCAGCTAATCCACGATCACTTAGAGCGCGGAGCGCCGCACTGTGGCCACCGTTAAACCTCCCCTAATTTCCCTCTCACCGTCCACGACGAGGTGCGCGCACGACGAGGTCATCCTGTTGACCGACCAACGAACAGCGAACGTGAAACTACCACCTGCTCTCTACTCGCGCGCGACCAGGCGCGAAAATCGCTCCAACTACCATACTGCACGCTACGAGGTGGTAGCATTGATCCCCGCAAGGGACGTACCAACTTGCAGCTTAATTAATATTAATTAGCTTAACGTCGGGTTTACAGCGAGAAGTATTAAAGCGGAAATTTTTAATAATCCGTTACGCCGCCACTCGACGCAATGATCCTCGTCATTAAAAATCGGGGAGGATAAATCGAGTTGATTGACCGTTAATATTAGTTGAGTAACATCGTATAACGCTCCATAAAGTGTTACTTTTGGTGACGCACGTGCAATCGTTGCAAAAAATACGGTGAATATAAAAAGGGCTAATACTGGATTTTCGATATCACACCGTCATTCATGTTCGATAATAGGCGGGGGGTTTCGGGCTTTTACGAAAAACGCGTGTATTTATTTTGAGCTTTCACCGAGACTACAGTTGAATAGTGACCGACGCGGATTATCGAATTCGCCATCTCGCGACACGACGCAGTCATCGCTACCGTTTTCCATACGCCAATGAAGGATTCAGAGCGATGGTCTATTTTTCTCTTGTCTCCTGCAAATCTGACAGCGATATCGCGAATTCGGGCGAATTAAACGCAATATTTCTTGTCAATCTGTTATCACGATGTGTTATCACGTGTCTATCAATAACAGACATTTTTCTGTCTAAATTCTTGCAAGTAAATTGACACATTAGTAGAGCATACATAAATTTTACTAACCTCTTGACATTTTACTGAAACTTGATGTGAATTTATGGTATCATTTTTATTAATAAATAGACAAACTTAATTAACATGTAGAAGAAGACTCAAGCAGAGTTTATATATAAATTATGTATTAACAAAATTTAATAAGGACTAAATTTATTCAACTAACAAGATCTTTATCATTTCATAATTTATCATCTAAAAATCTTAGCATTGTTTAAGTTAATTGTAATTGTCATTTAGTTTGAAGCCCGAAAACAGAAATTTAGTATCAATTATGGAGAATTTTTTTATATTCTTTCGAGATATTCAAATCTTCTATGAAAAATATTTCTGATCGCAGCTATCATGAAACATGAAATAAAATACATAATTTTACACAGAGATATTTTGAAAATACACATAACGTCCGAATGAATACCATCCTGCCTGAATTATATATCGTCTATTTCTGAAGACAATATCGAGAATAATGTAATAATTATCCGACAGATGTGATGGAAGAAAATGACACGAAAAAGCTCAGACAATATCTTTCCGAGATTTTTACGCGATAGAAGAGAAGAGCTCGAGCAACCAAGATAGCGTTTTAGATACAATGAGCGTTAGCATCTTGAAATAAAACCAAATAAAATAAAAATTCGTGTTACCCAAGAAAGATGGAATGAAAAGTTAATGTGAAAGAGTTAAAGGAATCTGATGCAACGTCTTATTTTTTAAGTATATCTCTCTAGTAAGCCATATTTTTTAAATGCTACTTAATAATCGTCAAATTATTCATAATTTGTCATTTTTAACATATCCATACAACGAATCTTCATTTTATTAGCCTCTTATCGTTTCTTAGCACGATACCGTGCTATTGCATTATTAATGTTGCTGTTGCGATTATACGTTTGACTGCTATTTTCCACCCTTCCACCATGTCGCCATAAATTGCGCGCTTAATAGTAATTACTTGCGGTAATGGTATAATTATTCGGCATTTTCGAGTGCACAGCGGAAGAGCGAGTCGGAAGGGTTTGAATGCCGAAGGCTCTTTTCAACCGGTGCTCGTGACGCGCGAGAAAAAGACAAGACAGAGGATTTGTAGCTGTACCATGGGAGTAACCGAAGTAAGGCGAAGAAAGACTTAAACGAGCTGAAGTGAAAGTAAGATATTAAGTGTATAAGAACAAGAAGAAAACGCGTAATTAATGACGATTTAAAGAAATACATATTTTATGAGTGATAAAAATTTGAAAAAAATTTGTTTAATGGTATCTCTTTAATATATTATAAATTATATAATATCATAATTATATAATATCATAATAATTTATCTGATTTTAAAAGATAATTGATTTTGAAGGATGTAACGAAAAACATAGGAAACTTTATAATTTTAACTAATAATTTGATGATGTAATTAATTAATTAATACGATAAAAAAGATTTTTAAAATATGCTTCAGAAATAGTTTGATGTTTGCACGCTTCTGAAATCGTTTTTATCGTATTTTAAATTGGTATAGTTCAGATAGAAAACGGCGTATAGAAGGGTCTACAGCTCGAGCACTCGTGGTCAGGAAAAAAAACCTTTCCCATCCTTTCCCATCAGCCGCTTTTCTGTAGAGGAAAAACAACTTAACGAGACATGTACGAAGCACGACATCGCCAGACGACGGAAATAAAGAAGCGCGGCCTATTATTAGATTTAAACTGTTTGCCCTCTCAAGTGGCGCGGCTAATTGTTCGGGGATTCAGCCGGGGCCGGATATTATTATTTGCCCGTTTCCCCTCGATCTCGGTAGTTTCTCTTTTTTTCCTTTTTGCTCTTCTTTTTCTCATTTTCTCTTTCTCTTTCCCTAGGGCGACCCGCCGTCCGCGTTTTCACAAGCCTCGTTTAGGTACGCCGCGGTCGCGCACGTTTCGTTCCCGCAATAATTTCGCGGTACCCAAGTTTTCTCTACCTCCACCCATCTCCCCACACAATCGGCATCCGTGTCGTGCGCTCGTAATTATGCGCGGCGAACCGTGCATTTCGCGTCGCTGCATTATTCGCGACTGTCTCTCGCGAAATCTTTTTCCTCCTTTTGTTCCTCCAATTCTTTTCTCGCTTTCTTCTCATGGACTTGGCTCCATTTTCGCTTTCTTTTCTCTCTTTTGTTATTTTGTATTTCGTCTAACTAGGACGCGTGCACATTCAAATGTAATGAATTTTCGTTATATGCGTGACAATCAATTTGCTGCGCCGGCTAACAAATTTAGCCCGCCGTCTATCACAGAGAACGCGAATGCTGCAGCGTAACGCAACGCAATGCCGGATACATTAACGCAGGTCGAATTCTTGCGATCCTTCTTCCGTTCTCCGCGCGTCCTTGTCGGCCCTTTTGGTCCGCGATCGATAGAGGGCTTCTTTCCCTTTCTCGTTCGCGCGCCGCCTTGTTCGCTCGATTAATTTTGCGTTCCCGGGGGGGAAACTTCCGCCCAGTACGCGGCGATGGCAGCCGGCGCGAATTCTCACGGGAGAAGCGCGATCGCGAAACACTCTCGCGAATCCACTTTTGTCGACAGGCTGCAAGAGATCACCCGTACCCTCCCTGCCTGTCCCTCTTGCTTTCCCTCCACCTTCTGTGCGGACTGACACCGCGCATTTCCGTTGCAGCTGCAACAAGACGTTTACGGCCGGTCTCGTTGCCGGCGCGCTATAACAACGCCTGATTCAGCTGTCCGTCCGTGATGCCCGGCAGCTCGCTCCAACGCGCGAATAAAACGGCCGAGAAACGGAGAAGAGATAGAGAGAGAGAATGATGAGAATCCATTCGGGGTGGGTTTACGTTTGGGCGCTGACGAGCGAGCTTGGGCGAGTGAACGAGGGTGCGAGAGGAGGAATTGGAGGTTGCTCGAGATAGCGAAGTGCGAAAAGGGGTGCGAAGGTACCCGGGGCTTGCATCAGCGCTCGCAACGTGGAATATAAAGCAGAGGTCACTCTCAGCTCCGATTTCAACCCGCCGCGATTGGCCGCGATTTTCCGCCAGAGAAACTGCTCTTTCGCCGAGCATTTTCCCTGCTTTACGTGTCACGTGGGAATTTTTACGTCGACCACCGTTTCCTGCTAACGCGGACGTGCACGTTGTCACCAGCATCTATGATAGGCCTCTGCATGAATTCGTAACGCGGAAGAGAATCAGACGCGAAATTTCTATTTTCTGGTGTAGAAATAATTTTTAAATTATTATTCTCTTAAATTATTTCCGCGAAACTTTGTGAAAATTAACAAGAGAATAAAGGAACGGTAATAAAGCAGTGGTAATGTATTATATGTATAGAAGAATGAATTCACGTGTCGCAGTGAAACAAGTTGCAAATTATGCAGCTTGCAACATTCAAAGATTAACATAATAACTTTATAATTGGAGATTTTTATATTCGCGGTTATATAATTTATATAGGTATACCATTTTGGTATTTTCATCGCGAATTCGGTCTTACAACGTAGCAGTATTCAATAATTTTTCCTTTCCGCCGAGAGAAAGAGATTTCTATTAATAATTTATATCGGGCGAGAGTGTATTACGAACAAAAACGTGACTGACATCACATCGCGCCTTCGGCGACCCACATTCCTCGATCGAAGATTTTAAAAATGAAACATATTGCAAGAAGCGAAGTCATTTCGCGATTTCTAAGTTTATCATCAATTTCTGTGGAAATCAAATATATTATAAATGACAATTACAGTAATCAAATCAGTCATTGGAAAGATTGTTAAATCATTCAACAATATTATATTAATATTACAAATTCATGAAAACTGTAATCGCTATTTATTTTTCAGAAAATCCATGTCTGATCAAATATTTCACAAATTGTCGCGCGTAAAAATAGAAATTTGACAGAAAGTTTGCGGTTGAATCTGACGGAATTGCAACTTATGCTTTAAGCCGACGCAGTTGTGTAAAAAAAATCACCGGTCACCGACTCTCCCTCAAATTCTTCGTCTTCCATCTCCTTAAATTCCACTCAACCGAAAATATGTTGTAATGCGGCGTATCACGCTTAATACAACACGTTTCGTTACGGACAAAATTCCACTGGCATTTTTCAACGGCAGATTTCCATGTGCTGTGAAGCTAATATAACACGTAAATTGTATTGCTCCGAGAGCCCACGAGAGCATGTAAACGGCACCGTCGTTTTTCGAAGAAACATTTCGGAAATATAAAGCTTCATTACACAAACAGCATTACTGTAATGCACGCTAACCGCCCGATGGATCAAATTATTAATTACATACGTCGTCAATTTTCTCCGGAGTAAGCTACGATTTCGTGTACATTATATTTATTATTAATATATACATTATATTTATCTATAATATATTTCGCTATTATGTTAATGATAAGACAATTTAATATCTGCTTGTTTCTCAAACAGTGTTTTATTTTCTAGTTAACTTGTAGTTTAAATTTAATTTCAATGATAATATAAAAATGTTTTCCAGTTATGTTTGAGGTAACTTTAAAAGTTGCTCACTACAAAACCATCAGTTTAGTAATTAACCATAGCTAAAAAAATTTTTTATATCATTATTGTATAATTATCAGATTAATGCCCATTTCTATCAATGTAGGTTAACTTTAAAATCTCTTTTCAACTTACTCTTCATCTTTTTTTCATTCTTAGAACTAGAAAAGACTAAAAAGTTAGTTAAATCAAAATTAAACTTAAACCTCATTGGTAAAAAATTCGGTAGAAATAGACATAAATCTAACACGTTAAACAGAAAAATCAGATTTAAAAGGTAATAAAATAAGACACTGAATTCTTACACCATGCATATACGAACATCCTTGCCAAAATTACGAATTAATTCAATTACTTTCAACTTCGTGTTTTGATTTTCCACATAGAAATATAATTAAAGATATAATTCATTGACTTAATTTAAGTATATTTAATATTATTTTGACTATCTACATGAAAATTTTAATCTATGACATTCAGGGACTCTACTAATATATATTTCTTGACACATCTCTCATCTTTAGTGTTTATGTTTTAAAGATCATTTCAATTTTATACTCTTCCGCGTAACAGTTCTCTTTATCTATTTCTCCTCCTTACGCTATGTGTGATCAAAGTTTACAGCTGGTAAGTCTCTTTAATTAATCATAATTATCATTTATTTCTCATCATTACTTAATGAAATTATATTGAAATCGCCAGTTCTCACTTGACTAGTCAGTTAATTAATTGGCAATGTTGCTTCTCAAAATTTGGAATTGAAGAGGCTCTTCCAGCTGCTCGCTTGGATCGTTGAGATGCGAATAATGCCCACATCCATTGTTTGACATCGCTGATGATGGCTCGAATGAAGCCGAAACGTCCGATATTGACTTGTACGAAATTGCTTGCGAAATTAATATGAGATCTTTGGAATATTTTGTTATTTATACGCATTTAATAACTGCGCCTATTTCTAGCTCTCAATCGTCCGTCAATTTATTGTTTATTATTATTATTAAATTAAATAAGACATGGACACAAGGACTATTTAAAATAGAATAATCTTCGATTCGCATAATGATTTATATAATTAAAATTCGTATTAATTTTCTTTTTACACTGCGTGTGAATACCACACGTTGTTATTATTAATTCCATTTTCTAGCTTTCTTCTACTAATATCTAAAATTCTTCGGCAGCTACTCCAACAGTTTCGTTGTCGAAAACCTATTTCGTTGTTTGCCGCGATCGTTAGATAAGTTTCGCGACGCGTGTACGTGAACGTGACAAACGAAAAAGTCCCGCGATAACGCGATTCTTTCAAGAAACTCACGCTCCTCCGACATGACCCGGCGCGCAAAGGAAGTCGCGTGAGTCGTGCAACGACTCGGGGTCGAGGATTCCATGTACGATGCGCGCGAAGTAGCTCGTCGAAGTAGCCTTCCACGACTTCGTCATCTATTCGCCCGGTTTCATCCGGCTCCACGCCAAGGCACCCCCTCCGACCCTCTTCCGTCTTCTTGTCGGCGAGCAAGAGGCGCTGTCCGACATCGTGTAGCTTCCATGGCACACTCCATTCACGCCCCACCAGACAGGTTAACCGCTGCCACTGCAACCTGTATACACGCGCGCATACTCTGATAGCTATCCTACGTACACACGTAAGGGTAGTAACGTTCGTAGATACAGCCTCTCACACGTCTCCGCGATTTCCAGCTATAACGCGACTCCGGTGCCGACACTTGGCTTGGCCCCTGGGCGTATATACGACGAGGAAATTTCGACCCGAAGGCGCTCATCCGTATTCTCCTCTCTCTTCTTCCTTTTCTGTCCTCTCATACATGTATCTGTGTACACGAAGAAACATGAGTGCACGAGGGCGAAAGCGCGTTACATGAGAATACACGTACAGACGATATTCAAACCAGCAGGCTGAATCGCGAGTGCACACCAACAATACTCTGTTAAGATGGCACACACGAACTATAAGATACATACTTTGGAGAAACATGGAGAGGTGGTCCCGTCGCCAATTCTATCCTTCGCTACTGCATAGGCGTTAGGTAGTGTCTAATACCATCTCGACCAAACAACCCGGCATCTTGGTTCGCGCCTGAAACCCAGGTTGTTGTACTGTTGGCTCCCAAAGTTGGCGCGGGCTACGATATCTTCTGGGAAATTGTGACGAGTTTCCCAGGTTCAGCTCTTGGCGAGCTTCCGGAAAATCGAATCTTTGCCACTTTAAAAGCATTTTATCGAACAAGAAAGAGTAGGAAGAGAGCCGATGAGCTCCATCCATTAATTACTTTCATCTCATCGATATTGCATAACAAAGTTATGGCGAATCAAAGTGAAAACACTGTGAGCTTTGCATCTTTACGATAAAATAGTGCTACGTAATTATTTCCCAACGATAAAATCAAGAATTATAATTCTTTAATGATATTCCGACGAGTAGAAATATGAAATTAATCCTTGTGATAATTTAATAATTTTACTATAGATAACTATCAATTTTATTAATGGAAAATTATTATATTGTTTCATTAGTCTGCTAAACTAATTATAACAGTAATCATTACGCTAATCGACATTGCAGAATATATGACTACTTATAACCGTCACAGTAGTATACATATATATCATACATTTAATTCATAGATTTAATTCTTCTATATAATCTGAGTTTTTTTTTGGAACAAGTGAAATTTTGCTTTCAATTTGTCTGAAATAAAGGAAGGCAGAGTTCCTTCTTCTAAAATATCTTATTAAAAAGTTATTTGGTAATAAATAATAGAAATACTGAAAACTAATTTTGGGTTTTTCCACATTTTTTGAGATGCCTAAAATAGTAAAAAAAAACTTGAGCTAAAGAAAGGGAGTAAAAATATGATTGCAGACAGACAGTTAAATATCTTTATGATAACCTTTTTAGAAGAGCATGTATTATTCGTAATAGATTTGAGAAGACGTAAAATCCAAACGGAGATGGAGTAGAATCGTAAAGTACATCGGCACGTCCTAAATCTACAGCACATCGCTATGGCAAGTTCATTCGGAGGTCGCGGTTTGAAAAACGTCGGGTCAAGATTTACTGTCGGTCGATACCTTACGCAAAGGCTTTCGAATCTGCGAACGACGTCGTGCGAACACCCAGTACTGTAACCAGCCATCGTGGAAACGTAGGGCGAACGAGAGGAAGAGCGAGAAGAGTAGAGAACCTAAATAAGCTCGAGGGCTCGAGGTCTCTCGGGCGCGATCTTTTTTCCCACCGAAGGATGGCGCCGTGCAATCCCACTCTTAAGTCTCTTCTTGGGCTTGCTCAACCTTGCCGCCCTTCTTCATTTCTCTTCTCAGGTAAAAGTTAAACGGGTTAGCAGAAATCCGAAAGAATAAGGCGCGCCGACATTCAAGAGGATTTACCCCGTGCCAATGATCTCTCTCTCTCTCTCTCTCTCTCTCTCTCTCTCTCTCTCCTCTCCTTCTCTCGGTAATCTCACGCAATTCGAAATTATATTAATTTTATCGCACAAACGCAACTTGCGCAATTACAATTGATTTTTCGAAAATGCAGCACAGAATTATCTGCTGGGCAGGTAATTGAATAATGTATATAACAGAATTTGATTCTATCATTATCCACGAATAGGCTCTCTTTGTGCTCACATATTCTGGTATATTAAAATTGCATTATCTTATTACGAAAGAAGAGATACGATAATATAATACAATACGATAATTGAATAATGCATATTGTAACATAATAATCGCCTGTTAGGTATTACCTATAGTTTTGTTGCAATTAATGTCATTCATCGCTTGGGATTTACAATATGTTCTATTAACGTACGATAATCTATTTACAAAAATCTCCGAATCAGCAATCGAGAAAAATCCTCAGGGAACGTAACAAGCGGGTGTGTAGTCTCTCTATTGAGTACCGTTGAAGGGAATGAAGAGGAGAAAAAGAGAAAACGTGGAAGGGCGTATTAATTTCATAAAAAATAAATTGGTTACGTTTGCAAGCGAATTTGCGACAATTTTATTGACAATCGGGTTAACATCTGCGCTTTTAGCGTAGAGCAGAGGCTGCAGATCGGACGACGTGTATCGGGATCGGTATTGACGTAGCGGTTGCTGTTATCGAATTTGCGGTCGCGAAAGTGGAACGACTGAATTTTATATAGACTGTCAGTGTGTCAAAGCAACGGCGAAGAAGTAACGGCGTAGATGGCGGCGATTGAGTTACCACCCGTGAACGTTAATTTCATACGTATTTCCATTTGTGCGACTGTGCTGAAATGGCCCCACGATTCACGTGGCGTCTCTTTTATTTCTCCCACCGTCCGACAATCCTCGCGGGAAAGCTAAAATGGTTAACTGGAAGCTGATATCGCCTGTTCACAAAATATATACGATACTTCGCCTGTGCTTGTAACAGCCGAAGACACGATGTATTGAAATGCTCTTTGATAATTCAATGATAATTAAAATATGTCCCTCGCGTTTCATACTCGTATACAATGTTGCACACAACGTGTTATATTTATTGTATATGTTTGCTTAATTAATAAATTACGCGTAACAAGATCTCTTCCACGTGTAAATACAATTCGAGCTTCGTCGCGAAAAATCAAAATTTCCTTTTCATGGGTCTGATCCAATTTCGAAAGCATACTTTCATGCAGATATGTTCGCGCACACTGTATTCACACATCATTCTTCCGAATCTAAATACCTCGGCAGTGTGCTCTCATATTTCGTACTCCGCATACCTTGAATGGAGACCCTGTCGCGCCAACGTTAACCGTCGCGCTCTTGTCCAGAAGATATATTGTCAAAGAGGATTATCTTGTGCGTAAATTCTCGTCGTTAGCGTTCCGCTCGCGCGATTGTTGCACCACCATCCGCTCGCTCGTTCGTCCTGTTGCTATTTCGCCAAGGAGACAAAGTACGCCGTCGGTCGGCTGGCAAAGCCTCGCGCCCACCTTTGCAATTGCAGTTTTCATGTAATTTGCATTACAGCTGCGAGCACCGAGTAATTCGCTACCGCACGCTTGTACGCTGCGCTCGCTTGCTTAATGAGGGTACGAACGTACCCACGCTACTAACGAATAGTTAATAAGCGCAAAGCGACGTCGAAACTCGCTGAAACCAGCGGAAAACTACCGTCGCGTCGGGCGGTCGGTCGATCGCGTAAGAAAATTTGCGGTACTCACGCAGTCAAGAAGAAACACTTCGTTTCGCTGGAGTCAAATAAGTATGCTCGCGGGAGACGCTTAAATTTGCGTACGCATCGATGATCCGAATATTTTCGGTCCTTTTAGAATTTCTTACCAGTCATATTAGTATGAATACGATAAAACTTGAGGTTATAATTGGAGATGCGTGCTTTTATGGAAAAAGAAGTTTTACTGAAGTACCCAAATATTTAACCAGATACTAATTTGAAAATAATTTTGTTGGACTATCCAAATAATTATGTCAGACCATCACAATAATTATGTAAGACGTTCGTGATGCTGCAAAAGTTTTGACATTTCAGTAATCAATTTAAGCATAATTATTTCGATGTTCCAATACACTGTTTAAATATCTATACTATTTATAGTGTCAAATTTAACCTAATTTAAGTCGCCATTGCTCCAACTTAATATATTGTTATTTTATATCAAACAATAGATAAATTTGACACTATTTAGTTAAATTAACACCATATAGTGTCTCGATTTAAACTATTTATCTTCATTGTTTTAGTATAAAATAACGATATTATATAATATTTAGTAGAAACAGTGACAACTCAAATTAGGTTAAATTTGATACATATGGTCTGTTTTCTGTTCCTGCACTAAACTGCTCTAGACTCTCTTTCTCGCTTTAAATAAATACCAAACGTATTTCTATCTCACTTTAAGTTGCAAAAGTGTACTAGTTCAGCCACAGAAAACAAACCTATAGATGTAACAGTTAAATTTTTTTCAAATTCTTTTTCTGTCTTTAGCTGAATTTGTGCATACTTGAGCAAAACTGTTTGCACTATTTTTATCGTGTAAAAAATAGTTAAAAAATGTAAGACTCGAGTGTCCGAGAAATTTAAATCATTCATTTACTTATTTTGTAAAATTGATGTAATCAAATCTTCGATATATTTTTAGACTACTATAAATTAGTACTTGTATACTGTCAAATCTATAATGTCAAATTTAACCTAATTAATCACCACACTGCTTCTACTAAATATATCGTCATTTTATACTAAAATACTAGTTAAATTTGGCATTATATAGTGTCTAATTTAATTAGTGTTTTAGTATAAAATAACGATATATTTAATAGGAACAGTGGCGACTTAAATTTGACACCATAGATTTAACAATATGCTGATTGGAAGAAGCTTACCCCAGTTATTCTTCCTCAACGAATATAATATTAAATAATCGAAGGGAAGGAACGGAAACCCCAGTGTAATGAGTTCGGGACAATAAATTATCAATGTCTCTAGTCTCGATTATACAAATTAAAGTTATTCACGCTACTGCAGGGCAGATAGAATCGCAAATTTAATTAGTAGGTATACCTTTATACGTATTACAAGCGGGATGGAATTTGCATGATAAAACAGTAAGTGTTTCTATTACAGTTACTATCCGCGCAGATAGATAAATTTAACTGATAACAATATATAAGTTCCTTCTAGCATAATTAAAATAAAATATGAAAAGGAAATAAATTTATCTTTTTAAATAAGCATTATCGATGAACAAAGAGTTCCAGTTACCATGAAAACACGAATACCAAATGAAGAGAAAAATGGAAAATATACATATTTGTATCATACGCACGAGTATGCGACAGTACGCGAATAATTGTTCAACACGTTTCATATACATATTTGTATCATATGCACGAGTATGCGACAGTACGCGAATAATTGTTCAACACGTTTCTCGGCGTGTGTCGCTCGTTTACATATTTGTATCATACGCACGAGTATGCGACAGTACGCGAATAATTGTTCAACACGTTTCTCGGCGTGTGTCGCTCGTTTGAGAAAATTGCATTAACGCGCAACTGTAGCATCAAATCTCACGAATTTACGTATCCTGATAATCAGCTATGGAGGCACTACCAGTTTAATGTGCGTAACAAACATACAAGGGGAACAAAAGTGAGTGCCATATCCAAGTGCAATCAGCCAGTCTTCGTTCTGTAATGGCAATTTACATAATTGAAATAAGCCGTCTTTCATCGTTCTTTCTTTCTTTTCCGATAGCTTTCTAATAAACTCGACTACGAATCCCACGGGAAGACAAACGAGACAACTTTTTACGCCGAGTATCGTACTTCTTATGCGCTACCGTGGCGACCGAGAAGTTCCATCGGGTCATTATTTTCGTCGACGTCTTCACCGGCAGTAATACACAAAGCATGTCAGATACGTTAAAAATAACACGGTAGGATGTGGTAACGTTTTCTAGAGGTAGAAACAGCTCGAAGTGCGTAATTAGGTGTGAACCTGGCACGCGTGCATCACCCTTCGCTTCCGACACGTGTAAAACGGCTCTTCCGCGTTTATTTGTCCGGAGACAACGGATAGAGGTGACAATGGCAGAACAATGGTTACAACGACGGGGCGAAAAAGAGCAAAAAGGGATCGGGGATGACAGGCTCGAAAAGACCGTAAGCGGCAGGTACAGAGGACGAGAGGCAAAACGAGGGTACTGGCGGGCCAGTGGCATAAACCTGAAAGCTCTCCAGGTCGCCAGGGAAGAGACCGATATCAAAGGCTACCCTACAGTATAATAAAAAAAAAAAAAAAAAAGAAAGGAAAAACCAGGAAAAATATAAAACTGCGTGTAATATTCCCACGAGTAAATTCGTAGATTGGAACGAACGAGAGAAACAAAATGGTTAATTTTTTTTCCATACGTCAGTTTTTGTATGCCAGTGATTGTAGGACAAGCGGAACCAGCCAGACTGAGAGACAACGGGCAACGCGCGTGGAAGGGTGAAAGGAAATGGATAAACGAGGGGGTGAAAGGCAGTCTCGAAAGTACACGCGACGAAGAAAATATGAGAAACAAGGACGGCGAAACGCGACGAGGGAGCACGCACGGCGGTTTATTCCGACGTAATTAATTCTATTCCCCCGCTGTTCTCACGCGCGCGGCAGATATGAAACCAGACGATTGCGGTTTAATGCAATGCGAAAGTGAGGCTAAGCGAGCGGTTGAGTGGCTGCGTGACGACCTCGTCGCTCGAGCGTGTTTGCTACTCGCGTTCGCGCCCTCCCGCATTTCCCAATGCGTTTGTCGAGGGGTTTTTCAGTGACATCCCGCGAAAATGAGGAAGAAAACGTTGAGACCCACACTCGTCCTCCCAGAATAAATGGAGTTTCATGGTCGCACGAGCGACAACGATGGTAAACTCGCGCGATTGTAACGTTGGGGAAGAAAGAGAAAGAAAAATACAGCTCGGCTATATTTAATTCAATTGACCTAGTATGAGATAACAGGTTACTCTATGAAGAAAATGAAATTTTTCCTCCATCGGGGAGTACTTTTTTCACGACGAAGATGAGAGACAGGGCGCACAGAAAGTGACGGGGCGGGGAATCGATAACAGACGCGCGGCGTGAGCGGAAGTTAAGAGCGGAATCGTACAGAATGTAATTAACCTTTTTATAGCTTAAAGAACGGTCCCGTAGATAATGAGGATTAAAGTTGAAAGATTACTGCGAAATGGAAACGTCGAATTGAATCTTGACTCGGCGCGACTTGCGATAATAGCCGCAAACGATGATAGCGTCGCATTCTTTCGATCGATGCCCGACCCTTTGATATTACCAGGTTTTCAGAAATATAGTCTCTGCTAATTAATTTACGTTACGTAGATAAAGTTTAAGCTATACTTATTGAAGGAGAACTTAATTGATTAAAGGGATCACTTACAAATTCAAACTAACTTTAAACTTGCGCTATCGCACCCGCTTCTAAATAAGGGATTACGCTTCTTCGTCGCGCGACCAGGAAGAAAAGCAGAAATAAATAACGATGCGGTATACATATTCTAGTAGCCTTATTCCACCAGAATTCACTACTCTCAACGAACGTATTATTCGCGGCGCATGATTTAACGTCACCATCGTTGAAGAGAATTATCCTTAAAACGCGCGTATACGAAGAGTTTAGAGACGCAAGGGCGGAGGGCGATAGTTTTAACGGAAGCTCCGAAGATTATAATGCGTGTACAAGAAGAAACTGCGAAGTAGGTAAGGCAATGCCGAGGCGTAAACGTCGAGTTATCTCGCTGTAATTAATTTTTGCTGTCTACCCGAGATAAACTTTAGCAATTACCGTAGCGTGGGGGCGGCAAGGTTGCTGTTACTGCCGACCTGGCCCGGTAAGTAGTTGCAGAGCGTTATTGGTACACGCCGACGATAGAAATAACGATTTATTCTGCGTAACAGAGAGAGCACGCATAGATATCTAGATATATGCAACCAGCGCTGTGGTTTACGCAAAGCACAAAGAGCACGACTCGCGGATGGAAACAACAACGAGCTGCCAAGCGTCATAATTAATTTTTGTTTCGCTGGCGGTTGGCGCGACGCGGAGATAAAGTTGAACAATTAAAATGCTACGCGAACGTTTCGCGTACTCGCTGGGTATTAAAAGTAAACGGAAAACTTAAAGCATTTCCTTTTTTCTTAGACGTCCCGGCCGATATTAGTTCGCCGTGACAGTTCGTGTAATCGATAAGTAATTCTCGGTTTGTTCGATCGTTAAATGGAATTAATTAAAGCGGTGGTCTTGCGCGGAAGAGGATTTTTCATTATTTTCGCTTAAAGATTTTGTAACATGGTATAGCCACAAGTGATTTTTCAAAAGACATATTTTCTATATAAAAGATACGTATACTTTTTCTTTGTGTGTATATATATATATATATATATATGTGTATATCTCACTTTAATTGAAGTTGTATCTACATACATATGGAAAAAATGATTTTGCTGAAGCATTAAAAAATTTAGCTAGATATATACTTATCTGAAAATAATTTTCTTAGACTATCAAAATATAATTATGAAGAACACTCAAACTGATTGCTAGAATGTTAAAACTTCTTATAGCATTGCTTATCATGCTTGAGATTCCCACGTAATTATTTTGACGATCCATCACAAAATTATTTTCAGCAAAATCTTTCCATATAGAGTGAGACAGTATGAATGATATAATATACTATATAGGAAAAAAAAAATATATATATACCTATACTCCCCCCCTCCCCCTCTCTCTACTTTTCTATCTAAACGGATAATGTAATAATGACTCTTTCTTATAGTAATGTTAATACGTGCGTGCGAATTATTAATTATGAATTACTGATCTAAATGTATTTATGTCAAGACTTATTCAAATCCATTCTCTATACAACTTACGCTGTTCAATTCTGCTCTTAGAGGGTTTGCCCTAGAACAGTAAAAAATGCTTTTATATATATATCTCTCTCTCTCTCTCTCTCTCTCGTGGGATTTTAACAAAATCGCTGGCCAGACTTTGTTATAGGAACTCTTAATTGCGCTGCCAGGGTTGCACAAATTCCTCATCCAAAAATTCCATAACTTTTCCCTAATTTTCAAACAAAATTTCATGATTTTCCCTGATGCTTTCAATAATATTTTGAAATTTTTTGCATTTTCGTCCTGATTTCGAAATCGTCAAATATTTTGTTGAGATAGCAATTTAACATAGCAATGTAAATTACTATTATATAATGTTGCTGACATTATTTGTTTTAATTGTTAAGTAATATTCCAAAACTGCGTAAGCGTGATGTATGCATTAAACTTATTTAAAGCCAAGAGTTTTTATTTTCCAGAAAAGTTTGCAAAATTATCTAATTTTTTAATTATTAAAATTTGCTTGTCAATTTAATTTAATTTGTGATATTATTACAGTAATTTAATTGCGTTTGTAAGTCCGGAAAACCAATTCGACACGCTGTTCGAATGACTATAAACTATAAATATGGTATATATAGGTATATATAGATATAGTATATATATAATTCACATTAAATTATTTAATAGTATTAAAAATCCAGCTTTGACCGTTATAAGCTTTAATATTCTTACTTATTATCTAATTTTTCTGACTGCGCTCACAGTGTCGCTACGCCGAAGATATACTTTCGCGGTCCAGCGTTCTTGCGAATGCTTAATAAGTGTTACATTATTTACGTGCAAATTATGTGAATATCTTCGCCGAAATTATCAGTGAAATCTGCGAAGCCGGACGCGTTCATCAAATCCGTCTGTAAATACATAACTCCTCCGTAGAGATTATCGATTCGCCGTTTCGTTGCGCAGCGTTCCGTAAAAAAGGAGACTGCAGAGAGAACGAGCTTCGAATTTTTTTTATCGTCCGATCGATTCTTATAATTTTTTCACTAGGATCCCTCTTGAATAGCGGTATTTAGTCGTACTTTTTGAGTAAATCAACTGAGTGCACATTCATTATATATATTTGCGAATCGTCAATACTATTTTAAATTACACGTAATCACGTAAATTGATCGTTTATCATATTATATGAAATCATATTAAAGAGGGTATTAATATATGATTTCTCAGTCTATCTAAAGTTCGTCACAAAAAAAATATATTTATGACCTTCCAATGTTAATGAAGTGCTTTTAATTAATTAAAAATGCTTTTTAAAAATATATTTCTATTCCTTTAATTATTTACAACATGCATATTTAGTTCCACTTAACAGCACGAAGCATTTCGTACAAAATCTGAAATACGGTCACCGTTTACTCTTACGACGTTTACAGTCTCGTGCATTCGTATCGAACAAACCATGGACGTTGTAACTGTCGTGGCTTACGCGGTTCGTCTGCATAATTGCGATGGTGTAAGGTTGTACGTAAGGTAGAAGGGAGTTTAAGCTGTTTCGACTCCACCACCGACCGCGGACGAGGGTCTGGTAATTACCTTAATTACGACAAAGCTCGACTTCCCGTTTATATACGAGCTGAGCAAAAATTTCGCGAACTCTCTATCTTGGACAGTTGAAAATAATCTGCGCGCGGTTTTTCTGCAAAACTCGACGCCGGTCACAATTTAATACAACTATGTGTAAACTTGCGAATCGAAAATCTGTAGGGCAGGCGTCTGTTGCTGCGACGAACGTTTTATTAACATGAAACTGTTGCTGTTTTGCTGTTTGTTAAGTACAGGAAACAGCAAATCTCGCATGATGAACACCGAAATCTCCTAAATAATAATTAATCTCGTGCAAATATACTGTACGTGTAATGTAACTCAATATTTCATCTTGCAATACGCGAGTGCATTTTGCAGAATCGAATTTACAGAAATCCAGAAATAAAATAACAGAAAAATAAAATAGTGGTTGTATATTTTGAAATTTCAACGTGTTTTGGCGAGTGTCACAATTATAATGCGATAAAGAATTACCTTAAAGCCGGATGAAGAGCATTAGCCAAACGAGAATCGAATTTCCGATGTAGAATATTTTTGATTGAGCATTTGTCATCGTGTCAGTCTACCATTGTATAAGATTAACATAGTAACATTTGATATGTGAAAATGATGAGATCAGCAAGAATACTTTCCGCATTAAACTTATCTTCGCATTTGAAATACGTCCAATGCTATGAGCATTGTCGACGAATTGTAGCCTGTCTACATTTTTTTTTTCGATGTATCCGCCACTCGTTTACGCCACTTTCGAGTGGCTATTAAGCTTTAGGAAAGTTCGAATTGTCAATACACGAAAACGACGAGCCTGTAATTGTCGTTTTGTCGCCTTAAATGTCGCGTCAATCTTAATGTCGTATTAAACGCGATCGATAATCGAGCTGCCGGCACAATCGAAAGTGCTGACGGTAAATTATTCCTTGAAGTTTCGCGTTCAGAAAAGTCTTCGGCCAAGAATACCCTCGGGCAAGTTCGATAACGCGACTAGTCCGAGCAGCGACTCCAAAAAAAGAAAGATCCTGGGTTCGGTATAGAAAGGACTCGTTCGCACCTGAATTATTTAGTCGAAGCGCCATAAGGTTGATTCTCACCCTTACGATAAACATTACGGTACGGATCTCTATTTTTAATGGGGATGAAAAAGCGAGACGTTCGAATGAGTAATCGTTAAGCGAGAATCGAGCAAATCAGCAAAATTTTCCCGAATGCAGTTTCCAGATATTATATTCGCGGGCGGACTTAAAAACACCACGTCATTCCGCGCGTATCGCATCAAACAATAGGACGGTATTGGCTTTTAATTAGCCGTTCGAAGTATTGAAATAAGGGAGCGGACAGTTCTCCGATAATACGCACCGTTTGTTTCGGACAAAAAAGGCTAACGGCTGTATTATTCGGCATTGAAGTTCGTGATGCGAGTGCGATTTTGTGTAGCGAACCCACTTGGATCCAATATTAGCATACCTGCCTAGCTCAATGTCCACCGCGACGGAACGACGGTGACCACAACGACGGCAATGACGACCACAACGACGGCAATGACGATACACACAGCAGCAGTGGAACACCATGGAAGTACATCGTGGGTCGCGCGTACACGCCGGTATGCATCTATGGGGAGCCATAACTGCCTAATAACGCCTCGTTCCTTATATCATGCTTAGCCGTAACAACTGCAAAACTTTATGCCCACGGCACGGCACGAACGACCCCCATTCCCTGAAATCTTTCAAGTTTCAGATCTATTAACTGAATTGCACGGCAATGTATTTTGTGCCACGCAATCGAGCGACGATATTATTAACAGCGCAATTTCATTCTCTTTACAGAAATAGCGAAAGATAGTCTGAGAAATTTCGCGAGTTTGCAACAAAATGGAAATTCAGAATCTATATATATATATTTAACGAAAGACAATTTAATGAAAGATAAAGATACGAGTAATGTTGAAGATAACATCTGAATGTTAAATTAAAGGGAAATAAAAATATCTTTTTCCTAAGTCTGGAACAAAATGTAGAATTATAGAGCATAGAAGCTCGAAGAAACAAGCAATTTATCTCTGAGACAATATCTACAGACTTCTCTCCAGAAATTAAAAAGATATCTCATGGCTTTTATACGTATCTGTATATACCGCACCATTATCGTCGGTCTTTAAATTTGAAACGTAAACGTCGGCAAGAGTTTCTTCCCGCGTGCAAATTTTCTTCACCCTCACGAGAAAATCTCAATTCATCTCCAGTGTTTCCGGGCTGTCGGTTATTAAGCGGCTAACCGGAGAGAGAGGTCCCGTCGGTAGGTACTTATACAGTAGCGGACTTTAAGTGTAAGCCGCAACGCCGAGCCACAGCGGTTACCTGGTACCTGGGAGCCGGCGTTATTCACGCTGCGGACTACCCACGCCCGTCGCATCTCTGAGTTGGGTCTAGCTCAGGTTCGGTAGGTCTACAGTACGGTCTGATCTACTCTGGTCTGGGCGGTGTGGGTGACGGGCGCGCACGATGCAACACCGACGTATCGCACCAGTGCATAATCGGTCCGGCGCGAGAATAGACACGGGTAGAGAAATTGGGTTAAGACGGCACCGCCGGGAACAGTTTCGGATTATCTCGCACATGTTACCCAGCCTCGCGTTTCCTAGAACGTTACCGCGCCGCATCTTTCCAACGTTTCTGAATCTACTCGCGATCGATGCTCGTAAATTATTTCTCGGATGCCCGACGCGCGAAATGCACGCGCCGAGAAGGTGGCGAAGTGATTCGATTACTCGCGACGATATGGCCGATTAATCGAACACGTTAGCGATAATATCCGGCACGTGAGACAGCTGGGTACCTCATTATTTTCAACGTCTTTTACGAAAGAAAATAATACGAAAAGACAAATATAAATGAAACAAAAAGAACTCTTCAATAATATTTCGATACTAGTAGAAGAGTTGGGAAAAAAATTAAAATCAGATGTCAGTGGCTGAATATACATCAATATATTTGATAGTCAAACATTTTATCGTTTTGTACAAAAAGATGATTTATTATATGTTTATTGCGACATTCATGAACGAAGAATATTTAATGCAATAATTAATATATGATGCACCGTTAAGATGGATCGTTGTCTAACACTTTATCTCTTTGAAAGTTATAAGTTTGGCGAAATTATCCTCACATATAACAAGCTAAAAAAAAATAAACACCGCATATGGTGCAAAATACTCCGCTTTTATCATTCACCGAATTATAAAAGCCGCATGTACGTCGTTGTGGCGTAATTAAAAATGCAGAAATTCTTTTTTCTCTTTTTCGACTAAGTGGAATCTCTTGACTTCTCCCGCGGACTTTAAACGCATCCCTTAATCTGGATCGTGAAAAGATGATCCGCTGTGAGTCCAAGAGGGTCGGATATTCTCGGAAATAATAACGAGCAGTGCTATTAGTCGTGCGGACTAATGATTAAAGAGAGAGAGAGTATGTTCTTTATGAAGTTTTCCATCCATATAGTGACGAGCGAGAAAAAGGCGCTTGGCAAAGATGCAACGAAGTTAGGAAAGAGAATTAAAAGAAGGCTGCGCCGTTTTGCACGATTGCACGAAAATTTGGCGAACAATCCTTATCGCTTCAAGAGATCCTCGCAGTACTTACTCAAGTTCTTTCTTTCTATTTATTTAACGATAGATGAATCCGTGAATTCACTTGTGTTAATGTTTTGATAGTCACTTGTATCATTAAGAAAATTTGAACAAATCTTGTGAGTTGTGACATAACAAAAAATCGTTTTTTATTTAACTATTTTTATTTAACCATTGTATCTCAAATAATTTTTTAATAAAGTTAAGAAAATAAGTACTGTCGTCACCTATTCTCTTGAAGCAGATACTCGAATATTACGTCGCTGACATGAGTGCTAAAACGTGTCGTAAGTTATGACTGTATAGGAACGTGTCTAAGTGTGCGGAAAACTATTTCACATAGCTCATTATAATTCTAGTGGCTGGCCGGACTCTCATACGCATCCATTACTTTACTCGGGAGCCTCGGCACTCGGTCACTTAAGCTCTGCTCGATAGCTTTAAAAGTTGACTTGTAATTAACCACCCCGAAGTTAAGATCTTCAATTACTAATTATGAAAACATGCGCTCAATTTCTACTACATTCTGTTTTTAAAAAGTCTCTAAGAAAGAATTACTATCAGGGACTGAAATCATTATTTCTTTAGGCTTATTTGTTACATATAAATCATAGACTACAAGAATAATTACTACATATTAAATTAAAATATACTAATCTACCAAAGTTAGATTAAGATATATACAGTTATTAATGAGTATAATAAATAATTTATACACATAAAAATTATTCGCTTACTTTTTATATATAATAAAATGCAAGTAGGTGAAGCCATTTATAATCAAATAACTTGTATAATTGCTATAAGAAGCAAACAATTTTCGTTATTTTATTTTATATAAATTAAATTATATTAAAAATACATTAAAGTAGTATTTGCTTTACATAAAGAAAAAATACATACAAATATAAGAAAAATAAAAGTAGCTAAAGCTGTCCATAGTTACACAATTTGTAAGCTGAGCAAAAAGGAAACAATTTTTGCTTCTGCAGGATAATATTTATTTACAGCGCGACTTTTCGTGTTCGCACGAGCGTGAAATTTGCTCCATAACTGCGCAAACAACTCTGGACCGGGATAACTCGGACGAGGATACAAAAAGCGAAGAAAGGTACTACCCGACTGCGTGGCCAATGATGGTGCACGCTGGTTGCTCCGCCAGCGTTCGAGCTCGCACCCTCGACGAGAGTCTCACCCACTCGTGATATTCCCCCCCTGCTGCCATTACGGGCACTTGGCTCTATTCCTCCCGGAAGAGGAAAGAGGAGGAAGACGGGGCGGGTCGACTAAATGCGTTGAGGCAACCTATGCATGCTAATGCCTATCTTACGGTCTTGCAAGCTCTAAACTTCGCGATACTCGAACCTGTGGATCCATGAATCCATGGCCGATCGAAACGTTGGATTTTTTAGCAACCAGTAAACAGAAATCCTACAAATTTGATGAAAACATTAATACGACGAAATAAATTTGTCGTAACTCTACTTTAGAGAGGTAAATTATTTTGAGCAAAAGTTCAGTATAACACTGCATGTGATGGATAAGGTATTCGAAGATGTGCGAACATGTAAAGTCAATATTAAAAGTCAGTCTCCAGAACGTCTCTTAAAGGTGGTCATTTCGATTATTTATTAAATCCAATTTTCTCTTTAAAATCATATCTACTATCATTTGTCGAGTTTTTAATGTATGAAAATTAATATATAAAAATGAATATCTTGACAGTTATTAAAAACAAAATATTAAAATTATATTCTTTTTAAAACAACACATTTATAATATGTTAATTACGATATATGTGAATGAAATTACTTCAATGTCGTTCGATATAAATGATATACACGGTTCTGATATCCTTGTATACGGGATCACCAGCAATCGGACTCGATTCACCCTACTCGTTGCACCTCACTCCTCACCGGAAGCGTACACCCGGTAACCGATTTTGAGGCAGCCGATAGTGGCATAAGTAATGCGAGGAGGCAGTCACGATAACCAGCCGTATTCTCGTAAGCCGGATTAAACGGATTAAGCGGCTGTCTACGTGCTGATCATGGCGCGAGCTCACGCGCCAGGCTTCAAGTTACACACTAAGGGATCATATCCCGTCTTCCGCGAGATCTTTCGATTTTGAGATAATCCGTAGTATTGTACGGACACAGGGAGTATCGTGCGTGTCTACGCGAGTTTTACCGGTCCCTTCATATTTCACGAGTCTGATTAGATGTCCCGGAAATCGTGGCAATTATACGCATGGATGCATAAATGAATAATCGATGAATATTTTATTTCTCTTGTCGCATAATGTTGTAACAATATTAATTTTATTGAATGCCAGAGAAAAATGAATCACAAATGTGAGCATAAATATACATATAAATACATTATACGCTTAATAGCAGGTATGTAAATCAACGATGAAAAAAAAATGCGCCAATAAAATAAAATATAACGAATGATATTT
Organism: Trachymyrmex cornetzi; assembly: GCF_001594075.2. Lineage (NCBI taxonomy): Eukaryota > Metazoa > Arthropoda > Insecta > Hymenoptera > Formicidae > Trachymyrmex > Trachymyrmex cornetzi. The sequence goes on from NW_017297394.1 coordinate 774,350, forward strand.
TTAAAAATAAAAACAGGATATTATATGCTCTATCAGAATTAAAGTACAACAATATTTTAAAATATCTACAGAGCAAAATCATACTTATGATAATATTTCTTAACTGGTCATTCGTTGGTGCACCTAATCTAATCGATATTCCGACCGATGGTTTAATGCAGAAACGCACGCAGCCCCGTAGTTCCAACCTTATTAATAATGATCAGCCGAGTGTTTAGTCCGGAGATAGAGACGCGCGAACCGGGCACGTCCCGATACTTAATTTTATACAGGAAGAGTGTCGAAGGCGGGGGAGGGCAAGAACCCGTTCTCATTACGGACATCTCTCCTCGCGCTCTCATACCCCTTTCACCTACGTGAGCCACCCTCTACCCTCGTCGTCTATTTCGAGCTCATCCTCTCTCTTTCCTGTTCTACCTATCTCTCTCCTTTTCTTCTCTCCTTCCTTTCTCTTTATCTCTCTCTAAATATATATACATATATATTTAGACACACGACACACACACAAATACACACACGCACACATCCCCATATCGTTCTATCTCGGACCTCGAAACGGAGACAAGTCGAGGTTTTCCCCCAGGACACTACCTTGTCTTTATGCCGTCGCCGTTTCAGCGGAAGGAATTGGAACGTGGGGATTAATGTTTCGCAATTAGAGATCCAACACGTCGCTAAGATCACCGATGAAGAATGCCACGGCGCGTTTCAAGCCACGGCGATTTAACGAGCACAAGTTTCGATGTATGTAATTGACGATCATGGACAATCGTCAAACGGAATTCCGGCGAACAGAATAAAAACTTATAAGGGAGAACCTCACTTAATTTTTATTTCCCTATAAGCGTTTTTATTAAAGTGGTGTAACTGACTTAAATCAAAATAGTATAATCGATTTTCCTCTTTCGCCTGTATTTTACAGCATGCTGCGACTTAAAAAGGGATAGAAAATCTATTTTAACTAATAAATTAGGAACTCGCAAACGGATAATGTCGGGGCCAAACGCGCCGCGGTAACCGGTTTACTTCATATTCTTGCACGGACTTCTAAACGGGCTCTTCGTCTTCCTGAGATACAGCCGCGCGTCAGCGGAAAAAGAGGATAAGAAATAGCGCAGTATAAAATTCAAGAGGTGGAAAGTTTTTTCTTGACGCCCTCTCTTCCGCCGAGAGAGAGAGAGCTCAACGTTCGCGATCTTTAAGCATTCGTCTCTTCATGAAAGTCGAGTATCGTTCTTTCCGCTGTGCCTCGAAGTTATCGGTATTGATTTAAAAAAAAATACATATATCTGCTCGGCAGATACCTTTTCATCGTATAACTCACGAACGATCTGTACAGCGGATTTACATATTGCAAACGTTTTCGCGCTGTTTTTCTCGCGAAATCTGTTGCGCTTCATGTAAATGTATTCGTACACGTATGTTTATGTATAGCTTTATGCACGACATTCAGAAATATTTCTCTCCTGCATCGCCGAGATTTTGCTGTATCTTTCACTTTTGATCAACAGGCTGTTTAACCAAACTTTATAAGTCGAGAAAAGTATAAAATTTCATCCGTCCACGGACAATTGCGCATAAATTGATATACGTAGTCTTTTATTTGTTATTGATTTGCATTACTGTGGCATCCAATGGTTCGTGTAAAAAATTGTGTTTCTTCAAAAGTAAAAAAAAACATATAGTTTTAACACGGGCAGCTTTAAAGCAAACACTCTACTGACCATGAAAAATTCTGCACGAACGTCCACAAATGTAGATGGAGCATTTGTACCTTCTATATCTGTAGTATGATCGGATATAGGGTGAATCTCTTCTATCCCGAAGTCTCGTTCCAGCTGCGCATGAATTATCGAGCTATGATCGTTTTTCGATCGCCGTTATCGTGGTACGATACACATCGGGAAAGCCCCTTGGTTCGAAATCGAGAGACCCGCTCGATGTATTCATAGCGCGGTGTCTTCACGCGCGATGTGCAACGACATAGCGTTTACTGACCGCCGTGGCCATTGCGGAATTACAATTACATGCCATAAATTATTTACCAACACGTGGTCCAAGCCGAAGGCACACACGCACGAGGGGGAGGAGAGAAGAGACGAGGCTCGGCGGGAGGGTGAGAACCGAGAGCTGCGATGCACAGGGAACGATTCTGGATAGTGGGTGCCGGTAGTCGGGTCAAATTGCAACAAATTAACCGCGTTAATCACCCCGCGGTTGGACTAGACTTTTCCAGGTGACGCGCTAGCCCGACTCCGACCAACCCGCTTCTGACGACCGGACAATTACTGACCGCCGCACCACGGCACCCGGGGTTTTTTACGGCCGACCATTTTAAACGTGCCTTGTCGAGGGGTGGAAAATAAATCGCGTTAAAATTTTTAAGTCCGCCGTGTCGATCGGCCCCCTTGATCTATCTCAGGTTTTTCCTCTTTGACGCTGAAGTTCATAAACGACAATCATTTACCAATTTATCGGATTTATATAGTGGCTGTAATCTATAAAAAAAAAACCATCTTGCAGTTAAGAACTTTACAATTTGATCTTTCTGTTTCACTCCTATTACTCGTAATAGAGAGAAAATACGTACTTGCTTCACACTTGCGGATCGCGTAGAAGTGATCCATAAATGTAGACGATTATGATCAAGTTTAGGTGTACATGAATTATAAATTTTAATTTTCAAATGTATCGTCGGTTAACTGAAAAGCTTCAATGATGAACGTTGCAACGCTAAGTATATAGCTGAACGATAATTATCAACGTCAACGCATTGTAGAGAAAAAGAGAAAGATAAAACGCGCATAATTATTTTCCAAATGAAATTCCAACGCAATCCGTATATCTACTTATTATGAAATGCAACTAATTGTTCTTGCCCAATATATCGTGCGTAACGAGCCGTCAGTTGACAAGACGGATACATTAATTTTGTATTATTAAACCCGGAAACTTTTAATGACTGTTACAATATGGAATTACGCATATAAATATTATATTACACATTTCTTGTAATATATATTTTTTTTTTACGAAAAAAAGAGAAACAAATACTTAGGTCATTTTGTACATATTCTAAAATAACCTAAGTATATGTTTATCTTTTTTCCTAAAAAAATTTGTATATAATATTTATGTAATGTAACTCCATGTTGTAACAGTCATTAATGTTTTATCAGTTGACGGCTTGTTATACACAATATATCGGAAAAGAATGATTAGTTGCACTTTATGATACGAGTTGCGTTGGAATTTCAGTTAAAAAATAAATATTTGGGTACAATATGTACCCAATATGACTTGAATACTTTCTTAAAATCTTTACTGCCCTCATGTAAATATTTAACAATGTCTTAAATTTTTTTAATGTTCAGATATGTTTCCTCATTTAAATACGACCATCAGTTCCTAATTTTGGACTCAGCAAAAATTAGAAAAAAATCACAAAGAAAGCATAGGAAGACTATATAAGATTCATTATTTTATTTAATAAATTTACTTTTGTAAAATGTTTAATTATTATAAAGAATAATTTTGTTTCTAATTAGTTGTGACTTTACGTTGTAAATATATATTTTTAATCCCTGCAGAATTATCTATAATTGTTGTAATTTTACTTGTAATTTTTTTATAGAATCATATACAACAATATTATCTTTTAATACACATTATTGAGTCATTCGTGTCCTGCGCATTTCTTTTTTTTATTTATATACAATGTAGAAAACAAAACTTTAATTTCTTTTGAAAAAAATTGTATCAAGGTCACGTATAGGAATTCTTAATTATAACATAAATATAATGTAAATATAAATTCCTTTGAAGTATTAATGCTATAATAATAATTAGTATTCAGCAGTTCGCACATGATAATTAACTTTTGAGATTAATATGTAAGCGTATCGAGGCGATAATGAAGACGTACTAAAGCAAATATCTCGCATTACTTATTCATTTGAAACATAATACGTAGATACGTGACATCATAGATATATAGAATACAGGAATTACAAATCACTTATTATGATCAATATCAAGTCTTTAACTTGAAGCTTATAGCTGTTCTATAATGTGCTTTTTGTTTCCTGTTTTTTGCTGTTTGTCTCTTGCTTTCTCGATCAAAAAGGCAAGAAACAAACAGAAACAAACAGCAAGCAACAGGAAACAAAAAGCACATTGTAGAACAGCCATTAGAATCCAACAAATCGCTTTCCGTTATGAATTTGAATATACTTTACCTATTAGTTTTCTTGAATTAAGAATGCAGAATAAGACGTGAATGATGGAATTAAATAATTCAAGAGTAATAAAAAGTTGCAATACGTCAATTTTTATTAAAAATATTGTATAATATATATTGCGCGGATTTCGTGTAATATAAAGTTATTACAAACTAATAATTGTTTATCGTAACACAATTGAAATATCTAACAACAGGATATACGTAGATGAGTTGTATGTGTGCATGATAAATCTAAGAAATAAAACAAAAACCGTACAATAAAGCTTATTCATCCGAGAATATTAAAAATGTAACGAATAGATTATTTTATTTATTTCCTAATATACATTATTTCGACAGACGATCGGCATGCGGCCTTGATGTTTGTTTTGACGCGGCAGACGGGCGGGTGGTATGTCATATTTACGCGCGGAAACTATGCAGTCATTCGCATCCCAAGGCTCGTACGGACAGGCAACCGTGCTATTTCGGCTGTCTCTACATTTCTTTTTGGAATGAGATCGCGACAAGTGTTAAATAATACGAATCATCGTACTTTATGATTACTCTGCAGAGTATACGATTACTAGCTCGCGCGGTTAGCTTATTCATAAATGGATCGAGATGACAATCCGATCCATTTATGTATTACCGAACAGATATTTCGTATGGTTCATTCATTTGGAATCAAAACGCGACAAAAAACAGGATTTATAATTATTTCGCGATAATTACGGACGATAATTATTTTTATTTAATATAAAATTTTTCTTTCGCTTGCGTATAAATATATAACTCTCGGTTATACTTTGAACGGTATTACACGAGTCACCAAAAAGCAATGTTAATAACACCCTTATGCTAATAACACAGTTCATGCGATTTCTACTTTCACAATTAATACAATTTATGTAATTAATAATTTAATTAATTTCTCGTTTCCGTGCATCTTCAATGCACGGAACACTCAGTATAAGAGGATATATACGAAAAGAACGATTTTTTAAAAGTATCTAGAAACGTTTAGATCTACGTAAATTATGTACCTAGCTAAATTTTTAGATACTTGAATAAAATCGTTTTCTTCATATAAAAATCCAACGGGGAAACTAATCCTTATAAAAAGTTGAGCGCAACATTGGAATTATTTCTCGGTAATAAAAGAAACTTTTACCTTTTGTTTACTACTCAGCTCATTCGATTGACCCTATCATATCTTACAGATATCACAATATAGAGATTCAACTCTTCTAGCTGCTCTTCATTTACATATTTCACAGTGGTGACGAATTGACATGCGTTTAATATTTATTTTAAAAAATTAATCGATACCTGCATAGTAATATAGACAATTTAGATATTATAAAATAATAGGCTCCAAAGAATAAATCAAGTAATCAAATGCCTAATGAGAGCCGAACACTGGGTGTACATGTGTAATAAATTTATTCCATAACTATCAAAGTACAAAGATAAACGTTTCAATCCTACTTCGGATCCTTTTCAATATCACTAATTAAACTTAAATTAACTTAGAGATATTAAGTCATACAGACATATTAACTAAATTTTTTTAAAGTATCTAGAAATGTTTAGATCTACGTAAATTATATATCTAGTTAAATTTGTAGATACTTGAATAAAATCATTTTCTTCAAATCCAACGAGGAAACTAACGTACCCTCGTCGTCGATTTAATTCAAAGTGAACAAATCGTAGCCGTTTATCGAGCCGTGCGTTTGCTTCGGGAGTGCCGTTGAAATTATTGGACTAATGGACTTTTCACAAAACCTATTCGATGGAATTCTAGTTCGACGATGGAGTCATATCTTCGATGTTTGGACAATAAGCGGAAACTCTCATTGAAACGTTACTGCATGAGGTGTCCACCACGGTCATTGCAACTCTCACGCCAAGTACTTCGGCCACGTAATGTCACGCACTCCGCAATGGTGCAGTATTCGCGGTTTAGTAACTACTGTTACTGTCGGCTAATTGAGAATACGCTCTGTCTGTCGGCAAACGGTTCAGCTCTTAGCGGTAGGAAGCAATAAATTAACTCGGATTCGTCTCTGGGTCGCCCAAAAAGGAGTTGTATGTTACTCTGATCAGGGCTCATTTCTCTGTCTTTATCTACGAGCGTCTCAATCGCGTTTAATCTGACTTGGTCAACGCCTAGCTGTTAGTTTTCTGCTCGTGACGAGGGATTGGATCCCATTTCCTAGATTGTCTAGATTGTTAGACTCGGCAATGGGTACCAACTTTTCTCTTATTAGAGGCGCTTGTCACGTCTACCAACCTCTTCGAATCGCTCGTGATATAGCACCACTTGTGTTTCACTAGAATTAATAGTTAGGGCGTATGCTTGAGTCAATTTTAAACGTGATTTTAAACGATTTTTGCATAAATCAAAGGTGATGGACTCGATACGATCGATTTCGTCTTCTTTCATGTGGGACTCAACTCTTGTTCGGCATTCATCATGTGTTTCGCATACTCGTTGACGTGTGGTGTTGATTCCACTGACCAAAATGGAAATCCTATCATGGGTTTTGTAAATGTGAAATAGCGCAGTGTCGCGCGAAAGACTTTTATAAATAATTAGTCCGCGCGCGATTATAGTGTATTATTCGCGAGTGTTTTACGCGAGTGTCCTGTGCGAAAGAATGCCAACCCATTTCTGAGAGGAGGAGATCTGAGGCCTCATTTTCACAATATATGGTTACCTAAAGATTAAAGGTTACCAACAGATTCATCAATGAAATTAATTCATAAATTTCTTGATTATTATCTTTAATCTTTAGATAATCATATATTGTAAAATCGGGCACCGGCGGAGCAACCTTGCGGTTAATATTAATTTTTACTTATATAAAATCAATAAAATTTTTTCTGTTTATTCTTGAGTCGTTTCATTTTACAATAATTAAAAATGATAATTAGAAAAAAAGAATGACTAAAATTATTTTGGAATTTTATAAAAATTTTTAATATCTTTTTAGAAAATGTTTAATTATTTTTATGAATATTTAACTGAATAATGAATTAAAAAATTCGATGCTTATAAAAATTATATTTAAAAAATTATGATTATTTCTAAGAAAACTTTGTGTTTAGTAAACATTTTTTTAAATAGTGACTACTCTTTTTGCACTGTTATAATTTAGATTATATATCTTTTCGTTACAGATCATCGTAGTGACATTGCAGATGTAACTGTTGTTCCGCATCGGGTTGGTGAGTGATGAATTAATGTTTTTATTGAGGTAACGGATGTGTGGTAATTTCATTAATATACCATATATCTAGATGCATATGCATCAATTTAATAATGATATACAGATAAATATGTATATAGCTTTCCATACATCCGTTGCATTAAAATGGATAAGTTAGAACCAGTGACGGATTAACGCATAGGCAAACAAGGCACTTGTCTAGGACGGCAAATTTGAAAGGGCGGCAAATTTTTCAAGACAAAAAATTTTTACAGGATTGAGATAAATTTTTAATTCGTTAATCTAATGTTTTTGCACGAGTTACACCGAGCATATTTTATCAGAAACGATATTTAAAAAATAGTTAAAAATGTATTATATTTATATTACTTATTGAGGATTATTGAATGTTTTACCAGCTAATGCGGGGATATAAATCATTTTTTATCCATTTTTTCTTTTATCAAATTTATAAATTAATGAAGCTATCTGGAGGCAGCTAGACAAGGGCGGCAAAGTGCTTAATCCGTCACTGGTTGGAACAGATTAGGATAAACTTAATTCTGGTTTTTGTTTCTTTATTACTGAATATATTGTGCATATGAGTTTTATTTAGTGTGCATACGAAGATACATTCGAATGTGCATACTGTATACAAAAGCAGAATCTTTTTAAAAATTGTGAGTACCATAAGAATATATAATAGAATATTATTTATTAATAATTATATTGATCGTTTAATAATATCAATATAAAAATCAAATACATGAAAATTTATTGAATTTTCTTATTTATTAGGTACAAATATATATATTTCATGATTTAGTTATTATTACCACATAAATAGTAAATTAATTTTTAAAAAATGGTTATACTCATTATAATTGCGGTTACATTTATTAAACAATAATACCTATCGTATTTACTATTTACATCTTTATGTTTTACTATATCAATATTCAAAATTATCAGAATTTGTAGTACAATTTTTTCATGTTTGAGAAAACTATACACTTATGGTTATTATTCCTATTATTATTATCACTAACATTATAGCAGTAGTAAACATAAAAATGGAGTTCCTATAAGCGTAATTATTTTACAGTGCAATTATAGTCACAATATCAAACACTTTTCTTTTATCTATCTTATTCGGAACAAGATTTAATAAATAATAATCTTTATAATAAATAATCTTATTAATTTAATAAATAATCTTATTCGGAACAAAATTTAATCCTGGAATATTTGGGAATAAATTATTTCTAAATATTTCAGGATTAAATTTTACATAAATTAGTGCAAAAAACAATTACATATGAACAGATATTGCTTTTAAAAAATTTTTTTCATTTGCCTCATAATTATATACGTGTACATTTTATAATGAAATAATAACAACTATTTTAATGTCAAGTAATATAATTTCATATAATTTATTTCGATGTTTTATAAATATTTTGATTCCTAATTATTAATGTTTATCTCGACGCACTAACTTTAACCTAAACTTTTATAAGTTATTCATATACGTAGTATTTATACATATTTATTAGTAATTGGATTTTATACCAGTTAAAGTAGTTATATGACATGAGATTCAATATACATTTTGTCATAAACTTGAAGAATTTTATATAGTAATTGTTTTTTAAAATTGTAATCAATTTCGTGTCACTTAAAATACTTGATTTTGAAATAACATATCATATAATTCTAATAATTTATAAATAATGTAAAGGTATTTTTATTAATACTGTTACGTCCAGAAAGACTCCACGATTTCCTCGTTTCGCGAACGCTTAACAAGGTGATCGCTGCGACAAGGCGCAAGGAAAAAATGTGAGTTATTTTTTAACGGTCACCGGTCGGCGAGCGTGACAATATTTAGGAAACCTTCCCAACGATTTTAGAAAGATGACAAAAACATAGATACCCAGAACCGCCCGATCCACAGTAATAAAATTTATGACACGATTACAAACCATGTTGAGAAAGTTCGGTTTAAACACGTTCAGTTTCAGTGAATAATATCTAAATGCATATCGGGGATTCTGAGTAAATAGAAAGTCGCATTTCCAAACGCGTGTGTTGAAGGGTGTTTTCTCGTCAACAACAGGAAGTAATAAAATAAATATAGCATGACAGAGGAATAGATTTTAATTTTTTGCTGACGATCATAAAATTTGGAGCAAATACTGTCTAAACGAGAAAATGCGCGTTCAAGTATCTAACAAAAGAGAAATCGGAGATAAAGAAAAAGAGGAAATGTGAATTTTCGAATTGTCGTGGCCGGGTCGTTTGGAAGGGACGATGAGTGAAATACCCCCTCTCTTCAGAAAGAAAAGCTTAAACTAAACTCGCCAATGGGTGACCGTAGATCTGAAATCTAGAGAAGCTGATGACGTACCACCAATAAGTTCTCAAGGGATTAAAACTTGCAGTACGGGCGGAGCAAATTTTGAAAATAGTTCGCCAGTAGGAATATGAAAAACAAATTTCCTACCAAAAGTAGAAAAATCCCTCCAACCCGAATCCCCGATTTTCCAACTTGACCCGTCCCATCAGACAACCACCCTTCGAAACTCTCTATATAAACCATGACACTGCGAGACTCGCTCTCATTAGTTTTCTGCTCTCATTCCGTGTCCGGTTCGGCTCCTCAATCAGTCCGTCATTTTCGCAGTCACAGTCTATTTTCGCTAAAGTAATATACATGGAGTCGGTTTAGTGCATAATAGACCCAACACCTCGCCGATTGTACCGAGAACGGCGCTACCAACGAGCCACTTTTAAAGACAAGGACGCCAAACCATTCAAACAAGACCTACTGGAACAGTAAGTCCCTTTTTCCTTTTTTCTTTTTATTACCCGCGAACCTTTAGTAACGTAATTGCCAACTTAGTGCCACGACCAAGGAATAACCGCCCGTTCAAAGGTTGGCTCCGAAGTCGGCCTTACCTAGAAGCGCGTAGATTGTTGGACGAGGCGTACGCGGAATTCCAACGCCATGCGAATTCAGGAAATACTGCAAATCCTGCTAAGAACCGTCCAACAACAGCACCACTAGCGCCGCCGACACCAGCGGATTCACCATAGCCTCCAATTCCGCCTATAGTAGCGGCTTTCCAATTACCTTCCCGCGTACCTTCTCCCATTCTGGAACCTGCTTCCCCCGCGTTGTCCGACGCTTTAACCATACGAATTTTTTCCCGATACCCCTCTGCTAACACCTGATTCATCCGTTGTCTCAATCCCGTTTTCCTCCAGAAGAACTCCTTCTTCGACGAACTTCACGGACAGCATGGAGTTTCTAAAAGAAATTCCACCTCCACCACCGAGATCTTATTTCCACCTTCAAGAGAGTGACTCATTTAAGTCACTCGTTAGACAATTCCCGCGGACTACCGAACCTATTCCCGAGGGGACTTTCACGATTGGACCCCATTATTTCGATCCACAGGAAATCCGGCATGCAATTACCGCTCTTCCTCCTCATTCCAGTATTCCTGTATTTATTCCGAATTCCGCCTGTCCATATTTAGTACCGGAATTCTTCAATCTTTTTCCTCCTTCCTTCGCTACTATACGCGAAATAGAATAAAGAAGACCAGTCAGCATTGCTCACCCTGAAATTTCATTCTCTGGCGATTTATATGTAAAATGTTAACGTCGTCAAGTAAATCGAATCTTTTATTGTGTGTAAGTTAGTTATAATAACAATTTTAGTTTGTAATAATAATTTTAGTTTGTAATAATAATTTTACTAACGCGTAATCTTTTTTTTCCTTTATTTTTCCTTTATTGTACTGTATTAAACCTGTAGCTTGTTAATGATAGATTAGTAATGATTAGTATTAATAAACGATGTTAATAATTTTACATCTCTCTTATTCTCTAATTTTAAAATTCTGAGACCTCGTAGTCGTTAGCTTTGCCTTTTCAGAGATTCGCACGTGGTCCAATTCCGAGTTAAAAGGATTAGATTCCTTGACTCGAAATTTGGCCGACGATCGCACCGCTCGTAGGAAATAGGTGTTAAAGCGTCCTTGCGGGACGTTGACCCATATTCCGAAGCGAGCACAAAGGGATGCGTTCGACTTGCGGTACTCGCCTCTGTGCGGATACCTGCGAGACAAGAGTCTGACTGTCCTTCCAAGTACCCTCACCATTTCCGCTCCTTTTCGCTTCAATAGCATCATAAATTTAAAATTTTCCAAGGGTTTGGACATAACAATACTAATGATGGAAATTTATTATCTCTTCCGAATCTTCGTCATTCCCCTGAATTTCCCATCTCCGCATGTTTTCGAGATGAAATTTAGCAACGAATCGATGAAAATACACATATAGGCATTGAATTGTATCGGACGGCAATCGATTGAATAATTTTTATTTATTTATGTTTAAATTAAAATTTTGTTTTCATATTACAAAGTTCATATTTAAAAAATTAATTTTTGTAATATTCGCGACGGAGTCTCTTTGAATCAAAATGCTATTAACAATAGCATAGTAAAAATATTTTTCAAATTTAGATTTATTTTTAACCAAATAGACATTTTAATTAGATACATATTTCTAATTATGAATAAACGCGAATAAAAAAATTAATGCAAAATTTATTCGTATATTAATGAAATTATTACATTATTTTTGAAATTATTCGTTTTCGTATTTAACTGATTTCATTGATATGATAGCCCTTTCGCGACGCGTTCGTCTTTCGCGCATCGTATAGAAGTGTAAAAGTTTACGCTTATTACCGGCGATGATTAGCCGCCAGTAAAAAAAAGTATTTCTCCTTGTTATCGATTTCTGGCATATGAATCCAGAATATTGATCAGAAGCAACAAAAAGTGAGTTCAATCTTTGAAGTTAGAAAAAAGAAGAGAGAGAGGAGCAGTATAAGGTAGATTGGTATGTGACACCAATCAAAGTATACAAGATAAATAAAAGTAATGCTATAAGATTTTCCCGCATACGTGTTATTATAATCGAAGAAATTTAAACATCTCGGATTAAATCACAAATTCGCGTAAATTAACCCTCCAATAAAAATCCGAAAACGATTGCGATTTAAATCCAATTAATTGCGTTCCTAATTTCGGGTAATCAAGATCGAAAATATAAATAAATTTAGATAAAAAAGGTACTAGTAGGTAGGAACAACTAAATAAAAATTAGGTAAGTAGAAAGCAAATAAGGATACGAGTAGGGATATGTAGATAAAAATCGGGTAGGTAGGAAATAAGTAAGGATACGGGTAGGTAGGGATACATAGATAAAAATCGAGCAGGTAAAAAATAAGTAAGGATACGGGGATATGGTGGTGTGATTTTCGACGTTAAAGAAATTAACAAATGTAAACAATAAAGAGCATACAGCCACAACGCTTGATGTAATTTGCTTAAAACATGTATTGTATTTAATACAGAATCCATAAACGTTTCGATCAATATTTGACTATCTTCAGTACATTAAGAATATAAAGTTACACATAGATAAAAAATTTTTATCTGATAAAACAAACTAAAAATTTTCTCTCGATACCAAAAATCGTTCGCAAATTTAATGAAAATTACAATATACAATTTATTTTTAAGCCACTTAATTATCTTTATTTATTTAAAGAAATTAATTAAGTTTGTAATTTTAAGTTTGTAATTTTGAAAACAATGAAGTAAGAATTCGGGTAGGTAGGGATATGGTTAAATAAGGAGAGGGGAGCATGACCCAATAATAAAAAAATTTATTTTTGAATTTATAAGAAATTAAAATTTATTTTTAATTAATAGGGATGTATATGTATTGATATAAACATTTATTTTCGTAGGAAGATACAAGATTAGGAATTGATAAATTATTTTATCACAATCATTGTTAATATATTATATATATATTACATAAAATTGTATAAACTTAATATATTATATTTGTGAATCGAAATGCGCATGATATATAACACACAAAATTTCCTGAATTACAATATTATTATATACATATATGTTCTATAAATATTTTGTTCATATATTTTTGGAAAGTTTAACTTTTAATATAAAAAAATCATTAATAAATTTGGAAATTATTTAAAAAATTCACGTTTAAAGTTATAAATCTAAAATTAATAATAAACATATCATCATTTACATATTATACTAATAGAATACCTAATATATAAGAATGATGAGTATCATGTTATTATACGTATTTTGAACTACTTTATTTGTAATTTTGCGTTGAAAATATAAGATAATATTATGTATATTGTATTTTATTTATATTATTGTATATTATAATTACATAATATTTATACATAATTATATTAAATGTTATATTGTATTGGTAATAATGTATATATTGCAGTTTATACAATTTATATGAGTATTTTATATATTGTAATGTATTATTTTTGTACATTGTACTATTTTAAATTGTTGCAAATATTTGTCACATTTATTGAATAAAATTGTAATTGTAATTTTTTGTAATTTTGTATTGTAACATTTTATAAAATAAATTATAAAAAAATAATAAATAATAAAAATTTTGTAAGTATTGTAAAATGAGATAACTTTGACCCAGTCGGAATAATTTTGGCTCAAAATTTTTAAAAATGTACAGACAACATGTACATCCAAAATCAAGACATAAAGTATTTTAAAACGTTTTTTAAGTGTCTTATATCCAGATTTTGATAAATGTATTGTTTGGATATATTATTAAAATTTAATCAAAATTTACCCTATTTTAGGCATGTAAATAAAAGAGGTCCGCTGATTGGAATCGATGGGGGTGGTGGAGAGCTTCTACGGAGTAATCCATTTTTACCAGAAATCTTGATTTAAACTTCAAATTGAAAGTATTTATATATCATTTAAATACGAGAGTAATCCATTTTTACCGGAGATCTTGATTTAAACTTCAAATTGAAAGTATTTATATATCATCTAAATACGAGACGCGCCACTTGACGATCAAAGTTAAATGTTGAACTAATACATAAATATATTCTTCAAATGCATTTATCGCAGAAATATGATTGCGCACCGTTACTATCGCACTTTCAACACAATCCATCTGAAATATTAATAATCCTCCCGATTTATTTCTTATCTTATTATTGAAAGTATATAAATTATAAATTACTTTATGTGGTTTATGATATAAAAAATTAATATAAAATTAGAGCATATAACTACACACTCGGAGGAATGAGTGAGATTTATATATTCGATAACATGTCAATAGGCCAACGTTTATTCTATTACAATACAAAACTATGCCATAACATTATTATCAATATAAAAGTCTAGACGTTTCGACCTTTAATATGGTCTTCATCAGTAACATAAGTAGATTTATCACAACGGGTAAGGAAAATTAACAAAATTAACAAAACAAAATTAACAAAATGGATAAAAATCATGTAGTATACAAAATCAATTGCCAAAATTGTGAAGGTTCGTATGTGGGACAAACGAAGAGGAGATTAAAAACCCGAATTAAAGAACACAAAGCTGATATCAATAAGTCGAATTGGAATTCCGTTATTTCACATCATAGAAGCAATCGTGGTCATGAGATGGATTGGAACAATATTAAGATAGTTGATACTGAACCTTTCTGTTACAAACGTTCGATATCAGAAATGATCTATATTAAAAAACAAGAAAAAGGGTTAAATGACCAAAAAGACACAGAAAAATTGCCTACGAACTACTTACCGATAATCCATTTAACAAGTAATAAGTAATGACTTACATAAAGGAATGACAGATGGCAATGTCTCAATTTTATGTGTCCTACTATTCCATCTCTAGATGATAATTGTCTTTCTCTTTCTAACTCGTTTAACCTCAGTTATATATAAATACGGATATTTTTAATTTTAAACACACTCACAGTTGAAACCGCTATATAATAATATATCTTCTCAATAATTCTTGTTAAATTAGTAAATTTTACTTCTTTCCATGACTGGTGAAGAAATCAAATTAATAGAAAGAAATAAGTTTAAGGTATTTATTTTTTGTAATAATAATTTTTTCATAAGAAAATTGTATATAAGAGTAGTATGTTTTCCAGCCTTGGAACTTTAACTTAGAGAAAAAATTTCGAAGTATGACAAGGATCAATTTTTTTGTAATAAATTAAATATTGATGTACAATTTCACAACGTACAATTTATAACGAAGATACAACAAGACCTGGATATGGGCAATCACAGAAATTACGATTTTTATTAATAAGGTTCAACTATTTAAGATTTGCATTCTAACATTGTATAATCATCTCATTGCGATCATGTTAGGTTTAATGTAATTAAATTGGCTCATACATACAAATTGTTACTGATGAAGACCATATTAAAGGTCGAAACGTCTAGACTTTTATATTGATAATAATGTTATGGCATAGTTTTGTATTGTAATAGAATAAACGTTGGCCTATTAGACATGTTATCGAATATATAAATCTTTCACTCATTCCTCCGAGTGTGTGGTTATATGCTCTAATTTTATATTAATTTTTTATAAGAAAGTATATATTTTACTGAGAAAGTTTTCATGCTTATTTACAGCCTTTTTAATAGCAACTGTATTCGGTAAAAACTGAACAATCTGAATTTAATATTTACTTAATATTTATGTAATTTAACGTAAAATATTATGAACGTATGAGTGATTAAATTGTTTTTCATGATTTTATATTTTATCAAATTTTGAAAAAATTTAATAAAATAAATTGTATAAAAAATAGTAATAAAAGAAAAAATAAAAACAAAGCGCGCACACAGCACACTTTATTAAGGGATATCTTTAAGATGTAGACCATCCTCTAATTATCTTTATATTGTTTACGTAAAGTTACTGCGATGATAAGATTACTGTACTACCATTCGCATATTATGACAAGCAAGAAAATAGTATTTAATATTTATATAAATATAATATGTTTTACACAAACTGCGATCTTCGACAATCTAACGTTACGAATATAAGTTTAAGAATCTCTCGCCTTCTACCCTAACGTTCGCATTGATATTCGGTTTCGATGATATACGTTTTCTAACGGAGAGCCAACTACGCTTTATGTAAAATCGAAGCCGGAGAAACGTGTTGGTGTTGTTGGCACGGTAACCCCGTTTACATCGCCGAATTATTGCCAAGCTGGCGCACGATATCGCGAGCGTCAATTACACGACTACATCGATGAAATTAACGATTTCGGCCGTGTTGTACAATGTACCCGCCCGCCGTGTTCCTACACGCCCGGTCCATGTATATCCAAAAACTGCCGCTAAATCAATATGTGCGTTCCGCCAAGAACAGCTTGTTTCGTGCAATATTTCATATTACTTTACAATCAAACGCTCTGCTTTGGTAAAATTACAAATACGAACACGAGACAAACTAAACAAAAAAATAATGCGACTTATTTCAATGCGATAATTAAATTAAATTAAATTAAATTATATTTGTGAACATACGATATAATCACTTGTTTTTAATTTTTAAATTGTAATCAACATACAAGAGCAAAATTAAAATATAATCATATAAATTGTATAATCATCATATTCAAACATGTTTCAAAATTGAAATATATTCATGTATCTTAGAAAAATGAACGCAATCGAAGAAATAATCATTATCGTTTAATCATCAATCCAGGAAAATATTTCGAAAGTAGATACGAAATCAGAAGAAACAAAAATGCAAACCACATACAAAGGAAAATATGTCATGGAGGAACTTTGTACGAAGTCATTTCTCTTGTCGAAGAATTCGGTTTGTCGGCGCGTGCTTGAAGAATGAAACAGTCAATATGATGGAGAACGGTTCGCGAGAGAGATGCGAGGGAAAATCTTTTCGAAATCACCACGATTCGGGAGTCATCGTTGGGATAGTGTAACAGAATTCGGTTTCTGTGTGACATGTGCAGCAAGGGAAGAACGATGGTACAGCAGGAACGACCAGCGGCATCGATAGTGGCGGTTACACCGTTTGATCGTAAAGCTGAAATCGAAGAATGCGCCGCTCTATCAGCAGTAAACTTTTGCGTACTACTTTCTTCGCGTGAAATGCTCGAAAGGCTCGTTCCTGTACAGTGTCACAGATTTCACTCCATTCATGAATTTCCGGACGATTTAGACTCAACCTTCTCTCTCCCTCTCATTTAAGAAAACTCTATTCTTTTATTTCAGCGTTAATTATATATTTCAAACTTACTTATCTCGGTAATTCAACCTTAAATTAAAATTCCGCTTAAATAAAATTCACTTAAAAGAAATGGGAAATAAAATAATGTTGTCTAATTATTCAAGCTTAATGTATGACACATTTTGTATATTTTTAATTATAATTTAAAAGGCAATCTAATGTCACATTTTGGTCAAGTCTCTTCACTCGAGACTAGTTTACGAATTTTAGTACAGTCTGTACTAAACACATTCTGTGTACTTACTATACACATTTACAAGCGCATACAGCTACATATATTTAATCGAACCGGAAGTTGACTGCCATTATCGAACGAGAATGCGGCCAAGAACGGTAGAAAGCACAAAGAAAAGATGAGATGACGCACAGAGTGGACGCACCATGAGGATGAACGGAGCAGAGAAGAGAGGGAGAGGGCAACGAGGCAGAAGAAGGCGGTGGTTACTGATATTGGTAATCGATTTTCACGGAATCGTCCAACGGGGTTCATGTGTCCGGGTCGACGCGTTAACGACGACGCTTCATTACGCTTGCGGACGTTCATACGTTACGCCACTACCTAATTTATCGCCATAGCCACGTTCGTGCTTGCGATTTCTCTCTCACTCTCTCTTTCTCTCTTTCTTTCTTTTTTTATCAGGCCCCGCCGGGTCCCCGATTGCGCGAAAACCAGCAGCCGTGCTAAACACGAGAACTTCTCCGTTGCCGACGGCGCGTTCTCGTACACTACTTTTTATTTTCTCCGTCGCCGATAATAGATGCCACGCCACCATGGTCGCCACCGCGCGAAAAATTCGGTGGGAAAAATATTTTGCTGCGTGTGTCCGCGAATGAGCGAAAAAAAGGGGACACGAATAATCCAAGAGAGAGTTAAATTATTTCCGACAACCCGCGCGCGTGGTCCGACCCAGTTCCACAGTCTGACATTTTGCTAAAATAGCTAAGCGGCTACGCGTAAAAGAGGGTAACGTTCATAAATGTGGAACGTAATAGATTACGATGATGAGTGCAAACAGTATCTCATAAACATTAAATATCTTTTTATATCTTCATTCTTATGCATAAATTTCATTTATTTAAACGTGAATATGACAGATCATTGGAGTAACCAGATTTATATCAGTAAAATTGCATTTGACGCAACCTAGAAATTTATAAATAATCTTTGAATGTAACATTTAGGACGCGTGCCACTTTTCGCAGTCTTTGTTGGATTTCATTTTAGGCTACATTTAGACTGTTCTTTACAGAAATCTTAAATTTTATCAAGGAGAGAGAGTTTGAATCGATTTCTTTTATAATAACTGTTATAATCTAGGAACGACTTTTCATAATTCATATGCTATGTTCATTTTTAATGTAGATTAATTTCAGTTCAACTTATAGCAAATTCGGTTTAACGCACTGGTGCATATTAAGCTGTTGTATACAGATTTGATCTGAGTGTAAAAGTAAAATGCGCAAATATTTCGAATTATAAAATACATATTTTACCTATAAACAGCACAATAAAATATATTGAAGATTTCACTGTTTAACCCGTTTCCATATTTATATTGAACATATATTTTTACGTCAATCTATGAACGACGGTTTTATGCCCGTTTTCACTAATGTAAATTAACTTTAATCTTGGTTCAATTTTTTCTTCATCTTTTTTTAATCCTTAGGACCAGAAAAGATAATGAGTAAGTTGAATCGAGATTAAAGTTAATCTATGTTGGTGAAAACAGGTATTATTGTGTACCAGTACACACTGAGTATTCCCTAAATCTGAATCAGTGACATCAGTTCTAAGTATGCCACTCGTAATCAGTAATGAAACGTGGAGTCCCTAATCCAACAAATCTCTTAGTGTATAAATTCAATTTATATATGTTATTGGAAATTAAAACTGATGTACAAATATCAGTATTTTAATTATATGTATAATGCTCAAACTTTCTTCTTCACTTGAATTTCACTGATTACTGAATGCTAAGTATGCCATTGAGTAATCAATGATTATCCATCGATTCAGATTTAGAAAATACGTCTAATCAAATTCGCTATAAGTATTCGTCGCTATAAGTATTTTTCCTAGTTCTAAGAATTAAAAAAAGACGAAGAGAACCGAGATTAAAGTGAATCGTTGATGAAAACGGATATTAGGCATCACTATCTGATTCAAAATCACTCGACTTGGAAAATGGGAAATCGTATAGCTGCCAATTTGAAGATATTCTTGCTCGGCTTAGAAATTACGAATATGTTGGCCAAAACGGAAAGAATGCACGTGAAAATGTGGCAAAAAAGCAAAATATAAAATTGGCAATACCGGAACGAAACAATGCTAGCGCGGCCACGGAGCACCGTAAATTTCGTCGCGGTCTATATTCGGCGCGTGGGGTACAATCGAACGGTCGACATAATAACACTTGGACGCCGGTCGTAAATTTCGGGCCGATCGGCGGGGGTTAGCTACCCACGAGTTCGACCGCTATTGGAATTCTCTTTGGGTGCCACCCACCGCCGATCCAAGTATCGAGGGCCCGTCTCCTCGTCCATACACGTACCTATCACATCGAAAATGGCCATTCTTGTCTCTGATCCTTTCTGAGTTTAGCTTTCGCGTGCACAGCTGCTCTTTCGTGCTTTATCTCTCCTTCCCTCCTCCCTCCCCCCTCTCTCTCTTTCTTTCTCTTTCTCTCTGGCTTTGCGTTCTCTTTCGCGTTAATCGAGCATAAGTGCACGCCTAATCGCCTTAACGTCCGAATAATTTTGATCACGGAAACAGAATTTCCGCCCCGCAAGCGACATCGATTCTTCGAATTAACGACGATCGAGTACTGAAATAACACACCCGAGAGAGAAATTCATTCTCGTCAAGGACTAAAATTCATTGCGATTGCATTCCGGATTTTTTTTTAAATGATAAAACACATTCTTTTCGAAATAACGTATGATCTGAAACAGTAATAATAAAATTTAATTATAAGGAGGATGTTTTATCATTGATTGATGTAATCGCATGTTTGAAGTTCCACAAGTACCTCATTTTGCTGACATAGTACTGCTACAATGCAGTTCGTATTGCTCGATGATCGTATTAACCATCGAAAACGTTTCTTTTTTCAAACGATTGCTACAAATTTATGAGAAGGTGGCAAAGTTTTCGCAAACGACGCAATATGATCCACAACGGCATGCCGCAGACGTGCTCTCGGCGAGGAATACGGTTTGGAAACTTTATGCAAGAAATTCGATCTCATCTCGCCGCGACGCAACATCGATTCCATCGATCCTGACTGGTTGGCCAATGGATACTAAAGACATATAGAGGAGGGAGGGACAGAGAGAGAGAGAGAGAGAGAGAGAGAGAGAGAGAGAGAGAGAGATGACCGGAGAAGTCATTGGCAGCTTGAATCGTCTTCGGCTCTCGAAGACTTTAGACTCGCTCCGTTAGATAATGCGGTCGCCGTCGTATCGGCTAGACTACCTAGCCAAGTTCTTGTTCCTTTCGTATATACTCCGGCGCCGGTGAAATTCCCAAAATTACCGGCATTACTGCGGACAAAGGCCGGAAATCCCGAGTTCCGATCCTAGAGCGCGTAAGGACCATCGCCTGCACTGAGCACTACGGCGGCGTCTCTTCATTAATTGTATTAATTGGTCCACTAAACCGCGATAAAAAGCGCTCTTATAATTCAACGCGGCATTTATAACAAAGCGCGTTCGTTGAAAAATATCTTAATTTATTTCCTTTGTATTAATCTAATTATTATACTACAATAATTAATTGAAACTAATCTGCAGATAACTGATAATAATTAAAATATTACTTTTAATAATTAAAATAATAATTACTAAAATAATAATTAATTAAAATAATAATAATTAAAATATTACTTTTTTTTAATCTTGTTTATACATTTACTTAGATTACTTCTTGCAAAACTCTGATTATTACGAAGAAAAGATATTTCTTAAGAGATGTAAAAAAATTCTCTTTTCATGTACAAGCTGCAAAGCGTTAAAGACAATCCAGATATGATTTACCGACGCGTTTGGCAAATGGCACGGTCTTGTACTGCGCCGTGGCCCGAACTCACCTCGACCTTTCAACCTTTCCTAGATATATCGCTCCCAAATAAGATCATGACGTAGTCGGTCGAGAGCACCACAGAAATCGATTCTTCCACACCCGTTGACTGCGAGTCTCCTCCGACTTTTCTCACCCCGTATACGCGCTAACAAAATTGACCTGTCGCTACAAATTTCACGATGTTCCAAAAGCTCACAGAATCGTATCGCTTTCCCCGTGAACTGGCGAAATTATTTCGATACTCGTTCATAAATACGCTAGCGCGAGCAACCTTAAGTGCAAGCTATTACAAAAGAGAAATATGGAACATTGTGGATTGTAGAAAATACATGGCAACATGAAATACTGAAATTCAAGAATATCGTGACTGTTCTTTTAGAAAAATAATAATATTTTTGAGAATGAAACTCTTGAAATTTACTTAAAGTTTAATTTGCTTTTATATCGAGAGAGATTTATATAGATACACGATTTAATTTTACTCATGACACGAACCTTTTTGCTCACGTTCTCTCGCCATCAACGAAAGCGCATACGTCGGTACGCTCTCACAATATTCGCATATTCCATGACGCGTCGCATTATAACCAGGCATTCCCGAAACCTTATGAATTACGCCGGGCGTATAAATATAAAATAACGTGAGATATATACGGCGAAAGCGGGTACGACGTTAGGGGCGTAAGTCTGACGTAATGATACATCACCGTAATGAAACCGCCATGCGGTAACCCCCTCATCCCTCTCTCTTTACTACTCGTTCAACCCCCTCGCGCACGTATGTGGTACCAGTCTGGACCCCCCTCTTCAACACCTTCACCTCTTCGCTCTTTCATTCTCTCACTCTCTCTTTTTCCATCTCTCTCTCTCTCTCTCTCTCTCTCTCTCTCTCTCTCTCTCTCTCTCTCCCCCTCCGCGAATGCCATTGCAAGCGTTCACGTTCGTGCCACGTCTTATAAATCATGGTTTACCTTTGTTCCTGGGAGCGGTGCCTCGAGGAATACGCGGACCAATCGGATTCACCCGGTCGTCCGGATGCACGGTAGAAATCCCATTCGCCGGAACCACACACGATTCCACGACATTATCGATGATCGAATAGTAAACGGAGTGACACAAGACCCCGAATTGTCTTCCGAAGCGACGACGTGTGTCGTCTGTCGCGGCGGTAGGCAAATTCAGTGAAATAGGATGTGGCGAATAGGGATTAAGGGATCGATCGAGCAGCGCGTTTTCGCATGCCAGAAAAGTGTTTCAGAGATACGATCGCTTGAAGCAACAAAATGTCAGACACTTAATAATTACTGTTAGTATTGAGATCTTATTTAAACATAATTAATCTGCGATATAATCCGTGAACCCCACACAGATAAAAAGATTCCCTTTATAAAAACGGTAAAAAGGTCGTAAGAAACTTTTCGTAAAAAAAAGCATACATCTTTCTCTTTCTCTTTCATAAAATTTTTGATTGGAAGCTGCATTTCTCAAACACCTTATAAGCGGAAATTATGGTGGTTGATTCATGATATCCCATAGACCACTCATCCCATGAAGACAGTTTTATCTTCACCAATATCGCGGCAAAGTCAACGAACAACCAGCTATCAGTCTAGACCACTTACGATGGAACTTGGCAAAGATGATGTTGCCAAAACCGAGAAGAGGAAGGGTGATTCGAGCTTAGATGATCGCTGCCATAATGGGACCTCAACGCGTCGTTAAGAGATGACACTGAGTATAGTCATCTTTGCGCACGTACATCGACAGGTGTATCTCTTCTTACACACTCTCTTACCACACATAAATTCTAACGTTCTTAGTTCTTATCGATGCACATTGAAATGCTACCTCGTTGTTTGAATTTTTGCAATAGATTTCAATTGCAATAGCATTCTATCTTTTTCTTCTATCTTTTTTATTTTTCTCAATGTAAAAGTTGCAATATAGAATACGATTTGATGCTAGATCTTATTTCTTAACATTATCTTTCTGTTGTTCTTCCACAATGGATTTTTCATAGCATCTCTGTTAGTATTGTTCTTTAAGTGTCAATGCCATTAATAATTCAAATTATCGTTGACACTTCTATTATATTCCATGAACGGCAAGCCGTAAGACGTATATGGTATAAGAGACTGACAAGAATTAGTTCCTCAACTTTGCTATACGAGAATTTCGGGCAAATGCGAGAGGTCATAAGGGAACGAGCGTGCAGGGAGAACGAAACGCGGACGCGTGATGGTGGAGGGAGAAAATCGAGGGGGAACGCGAGAAGGGAGACCCTGGGGGCCGAGATTCATGCATATGCCACAATCTCATTTGACTACATAATCGTATTCCGACCCCGGCGGGATCATCCATGTCAACAAGTTACATATTTTTTTCCATTCCCCATCCCCTCGTTCCTTTTTTTGTGCGACTGGCCGCGCCACTTTTCGTCCTATTGTCGCGATTTTGCCGTCGTCGCTAATTCGCGACGATTGTTTGATCCCTTGTCTCGTTTTCCCTTTGCGAGCCGAGATGCACGAGATACAAGCTTGGTAGCTCGTTTCGGGATAATCCTTTCGCGGACTCCGGAACGGGCGAAAGTTTGCGAAGTCTTCAGATAGGGTATGGGGACGAACGAACTACGCGCTGAAATTCTTAATACAGCGGGGAAAATGGAGGATAAATGCGCGGGTGCATTAATGGCTCGCTCGTAGTGTTTCATTTGGGCCACTGAATTTTCGAGAGAATTTCTTGTATCACATTAAAGCTATATTTATATTTATTATATTTGAACAAATTTTATTAGTTAGATTAAATTATTAACTAACTTAATTAATATTGGAAAAACAATGAAAAGACAAGTTATTAAAGAGTTTATACATATATCAAGATGAAAAAAGAAGATATTGTAAATATAAGATATAGACATTATATAAAAATTATATATTTTGGAAATCTCTCCCATTAGAAATTTAAAAAAATATAAGTGAAATATTTCTCTTCGTTGTAAATAAACAGAATACGAAAGGAAAAAACTAGCAGTGATATATATAAATACACGCTAATTCGCGCATAAATCACGCATAAAGAACAAAACTATTATAACAGCCGAGAGTTAAATTGAAGTTCGTGAATTCTTCGAGCACTGGAACAGCAACGTATAAGTCGCATAAATAACGCTTATTTGAGTAATTGTGGAGGTTGCATTGAGAAGAATAGCTTCCGAAGGATTATAGAAATGTCATCTTGTACGCTTAACGCAATCTTGAATAGATACAAAGGATCAAGTGACGATTGAATAACGACGCGCGTTTGCCAATGGATGAAAAAAATTGATGATTTTCTCGTCTGCGAAATTTAACTCATCGATTTCTTTTAACCAATGCCAACCTTTCGGAACGGATCCATATATTGTACACCCGTCCTCGGCGTTCACTCGTATGAGGAAAATGGCGAGTCTGAGGTCAAAACGTAGCTCTCCAGTTATACAGCGTTTTAAGGGTGGTAGGAGACGCTTGAATAATATACACGGCCCGTCCGACAGCCCGAGCTTCGAAGTCTCCTCTAACCTAAATCCGGAAACGGATCCAGGAACGAGGTCATTCTCGCTGCGGACACGGCTTTGATTTCGTTACTTCAAATTCTCGTCATCCTCTTCGCCGTAGTAGGTACTCTTCCAGTTTTGTTCGTTAACTCGGTTGTGTCTTCCTGCTTTGACAGAACAGAGTTACTTCGCGCCCTTCATTTCTTTCTTCCTTCCTTCGCGGAACCTCTAAAAACATACAAACTTTCTCTCTTTTTTTCTCTTTCTTTCTCGAGGATTTCTCTTAAAAATATTACGGTATTTTAGACCGAAGGTGATTAACGATTCGAAACCGAAAGAGGTAAAAGCACGATGGTATCGACAGATACCAGAGACTTCGAACTATTCGGTGCGAACGTAATTTGGAGAGACAGTAGAAGACTCCATTACTTAAGATATTATTAGATCGTTGTTGGGTATCGTCCGGGAGATTCCAATACATAAGCAGTTTACACCGCAGGATTGCTGGTTCAGATTCCATTTGTTCCGGCTGTCATCCCATGACGCATGTCCCATCCATCCACCGAGAGCTCCGCTGTCCCCCTTTCCATAACGTATTACAACCCTTTATATATTACTCTGTCGCATTCGCGTATCTTCCGCGTCTACGAGTAGTCGCGATATGCAATCGATTTAGATACTCCCTTGACAAAAGTATCCATTGATATTTCTATTTTTTTTAAACACATGCGTACATTATATTATATGCATTATACGCATAACTGATGTGTAATAATTAAGCGCTTTATTCGATTAATTCTCTTTCTGAATTTAACTTTTTATAGCACAATTCTTTTAATAATTAGCATTTAGAACGTTGAACATAATAATAATAATAATAATAATAATAATGGAGTAGAATTTAATTAGAAAAGACGGTATAAGCAAAAATTTGTTGCAAAAATTTCATGTCAAAAGAAATAATGATTTTCTGGCTGTGATATCACATTCACCGAGTTTGGCAGACTTTCAGAGTATTTGGTATTATCAACGGCCACGAAAGGCTGTATATTTAGTACAATTTACAAGCTCCTCCTGTCTAGGATAGACAGTGTAAATAACTTTTCGACAAGTTCTCGAGTAAGCACTGTGATGTCGTGAAATTTTGAAGATACTCGATTGGTGCACAGCTATGTGACCCACCCGAACATCCCTCGTAACATAAACAAGGGTTGCATTTCTCTCCCCGGGGCTCTATGGTAGGAAACGAAGGAGGGATTTCATAATGAATTTACTGCTCGAATACGCTCGGTAAATACAATTACTTAACCTCGCCATTGTGATGTCCAATCCGAGATATAAATCGGTATTATTAAACATCGCGTATCGATCCTATCCAATTGACTTTAATAACAGTAGGTACGTCGTAATAAGTTTCTTAATCCGATTACCGCATAACGAAGATATTAATATTTGGCAGAATCGAATTGCCCCTTAAAAGTGTGTAAATACGCATATATATCTTCATTTTCATTGAAATAAAATGCACAAATGATAATACATAAATGATAATGCATAAAAAAATATTCCATTGTAAAAAGAGAATCAAAACACACAAAGCACCACGGTCGATAAATACAACCGTGATAGTTCATCGTCCTTATGGAGTTAAGGTCCGAGCAAAGGCAGCAGGGCGAAAAGGAGCGCTCCACTTATCTCACAATCACTTAGAAAGCAATCCTCCACGTCCCTCTCCCCTCTCCTAGCCATCGTTCCTAGCAAGATTGCATATCTTCACGGAGCAGCATTTTCGAGCAAATCCCTCGGCGGTGACGTTAATAACGACCGTGCAGCGTGTACGTATGGTTTTTCCAGCTCTCGCTTTACTCGATTCCCTCTCTCTCTCTCTCTCTCTCTCTCTCTCTCTCTCTCTCTCTCTCTCTCTCTCTCACCTATCCTTCTTTCTCACGTCGTCCTTCATGGTATACGCCGCATATCAGAACGTGAGTGCGCCACGGCCACGTAGCTAATTATCCCCAAGAGCGCACGGCCTGGAAGGTGATCTATTCGCGGCGAGGAGTTTCCATGAGCAAAAGAGCCGCCATTCGGCGTGCGAGAAAAGAGGACGAGAGGAAGAGAGAGAAAGAGAAAGAGAGAGAGAAAGAGAGGAGAGAGGGTAAAGAGAGAGAGAGACTCGAAAAGGACCTGGAGATATCCGTTTTCGAGGAATGCAAATGAGAGAACGAACGAGCGAAGTAAGGACGGGAAGGAGGAAGGAAGTTCTCTCTTCTCTCGGAGGGGAGTTAAGGCCGTCGCCCTTCTCCCCCCCGTCAACGACGGGGGCCCCGGGGGGAGGAATGAGAGATGTAAGGTAATTAAAGCGAACGTGCACCACCTTGTAGGAGATTTAAAAGCTCGTAACTTTTTATGATTTACATTCCTTTCATTTAGTCGCGCTTACCTACAGATAGACTCCATCGCGCCATTTCTTCGCACCCTCCTTCTACCTCCCCCTCCCTTCCACGAATCACCGCTTTTCTCGCGCTCGGGAGGCCTCTTCCTCTCTCCTTCACTTTTCTACTCTTCTCCCTCTCCCTCTCTTTTGCATTTTCTTGTTTCTTTCTCTACTTCGTGCCGTCCGTGCTTCTCTTTCCTTCTCTCGCGTTCCGCCTCTGCAATCTCGAGATTGCGCGCGACAACTTTGCCACACGCTGCGGAACATAAGTTCCCAACTTGGGACCTTCCCCGCCACGTCCCTTCCTCGCGTTCCTGTCTCCTTCCCTCTCTGCCTCCTTCTCCTCCTCCCCCACGCTATCCCCATATACCAACGCCAGAGACTCGATTAAGCTTCCACGAGATCGAGATTAATCGAATACCTCCGTGCCTTATGTCCGATCAGCTTCCAGCCAATAATTAATATTCAGTGTCATCCTTCCGTATGCTGGAACGCCGATTCACGCCGGAAGGTAACCCCTTTATAGTTACTATCTTCGAAAGTACCGTGGCACTTTTCGATTGCGAGCGATTTCCATTAGTTTGAATAATTTACCTACGGAAACTATCTTTAGAAAAGAGACGTGTCGTACGTTTTACAAATTAGCACCCAGTGAAGAATATACATAGATATGCAGTTTGAAAGAAAGGATATAACAATGATACGTTTTTTAATCGATACAAAGTCTGACTTTTCTTACCGAAAATTTCACAAGGTAGATATCTATTTAATTAAATATTGAATAAATTGGGACGTTAGAGATTCCGTTGGTTATTTACATACTTTTAAAAGTTATTTCGCTTGACGCTTTCAGAATTATCAATCTTTATTAAATTTCCAGTCACAGTTCAATTAAGAGACATTTTAGGATATTTTAAGATTTGATTTACATTTAAATGAACTTTATCTACTCAAATTAAACGTGAAATACCGAATACTAATCAATAATAAATTAACTAACGAAAAAAAATCTAGTTCACTCAGCGCTCTGCTATTTAATACTTTCATGTACATTGCAAAAAGTGAAGTAAAAGAAGTATCAGCTTATCTCATTTAGTCTTTGCAAACCTTAATATATTTCATTTATATAGTTCTACTTACTTCGACGAGGATCGTTGATCTTACTTAATTTGGTTCTCGAGAAGCTTCCTAGTCTTAAGTCTACTCTACATGGCAAAGCCACTCGTAATAAGGTAGATTTCTGATACGTGGCACGCATACACACGAGAAGAGTCTTGAGATCTCTTTGAATCAGTGAAGAAGCGCTTCGAAGTTTCATATAAACAACGTCTTGCGTACGTTCGATACACATTTCGAACTGTTTAATCATGGAATCAGGGACCCGACCCGACGACGACGGCGGGCAAAGTTTGTCAACGTGACGATTAGTCACTCTATCTCTCTTTCCGCCAATACCCCCTTGTATGTGACGGGGGGTCGCAACTTCGACGGGGCCGTCGCATTGATGATTTTACGGTTCTCGTCCCCGATAACCACGAGATTAATTCGCGAGCGCGTCGACGCCGACTCGGAACTCATCTCGGCGATCGTGTCGAGTTCTATCACGTCGTACACACGCACGTACATGAATGCATGCATAATAAACTGACACGGAGAAATTAGGCAAGTGCGCGTCCTGAATTACCTCATCGAACTGCCTTTTGTAGCGGTAGACAACATTAGAGGAGGAAGAGATAGGAGGAGACAGACAGACAAAGAAGGGAGCACATAGAGGAGGGTGGATGGAGAGACAGATACATCTGCTCAAAGACAATGGATACATTAGGAATGCTCTCTGAACACACAGTTTGCGCACAGTTATCGATTAACTGGAGCATACTGCATCGACAATAACCCGATTCGAAATGGCGCGGGAGGATATGTGCTTCATCGGTGATTCACAGTAGCATCAACTGGCTCGAACGTAAACGATCCAGTCAACAAATTTAGCCACAAATGGACGACGATGTTACTTAGCTCGTTAATCATTCACAGTTTACTTCTAAAACATTCGCCGCACCGCAGCACGTGTCGTTGTTTGAAACTCCTATCCAATTAGATGAGTGTAAGAAACGAGATACAAGAAATGGGATTTAATGTGAGAATTGCAAGGAGAGGAAGCCTATATATTTTCAAATTAAACGTGATTGAGGAATTCGGCTACGTTCAGCAGAAAAAGCAGCTTTGCAACTGTTGTAAAATTCTTTAATATAACTGGCTCTATACTTGCTCTTAGTTCTTTAGTAGCGCTACATTCCAAAACGTTCTCTACGAGGAAAATTTTACTTGATATAATATACGTGTTTACCGTATATTTCGAGTAAAATTTTCCTCGGAGAGGACGTTTTGGAATGTAGCCGGGATCAATTGTAAATGTATTAATCAATCCTGTTAAAAAAAGCAGCTTTACAACTGTTGTTAAATTATTTAATATAATTAATCTTGCTCTTAGTTTCTCTGGATCTAAATGTATGATTTAAATAAAGCACTCATATTAAAGAATCTTACAATAGTTGCAAGGTTGCTTTTTCTACTGAACGTAATCATTGGTACATCCAGTTTTACAAAAATCGTCGGTCGATGATGGATAAAAAGACACGTGAACGAGAAAACGATCAATCGATTCACGGAGAGCCGCTCTGACGGTCCTTTTCCTTTCCCTCGTCATTAAAATATGCGTCGACGGCTACGAGAACGAGCGGACGTATCACCGATCGCCGCGGACGGCTTTTCCAATTTCCCACGAATCACCCGTGTCTACAAAGATTTACGTGCCACCGCGATACGTATTACCGTAAATTCGAAAGGACGTGCCGGGATGGTAAAGAATCGGTTGTCCGTCCAATACGAGCGTACGCGCGCGCGGGAATATTGCGCGACCGCGGTGTATCTTGGTGTGACTTATGGATATACCTATTGAAAAATTGAAAATTCTTGATCGAAGTTTCCCGCATGGAACGCGCGTATAATTGATTCGCTGGAGAATTCACGTGTGCAATCCGCGTGGAATCCCTATTTTAAACCATTCCCTCGATAACGACTCTAATTTTAGTATGTCACCGCGAACGTGACATACAACGTTTCTGCAAAACGAGGTTTCAGGTCAATTTGTAGATCAATATAGATTTTCAGCGCGTCAATTTCATTAGCGAAAGGGTAAGGCGTGTCGCGTCATCGATATACGGCAAACTTCCTCTAAGGGGAAGACAGAAACGCGAGAAAAACAATTCGGCTCTATTCCATCTTTATTGGAGCTTATCTACGAACGTTTATCAGCCGTCCTCCTAATTCAATTGGATGGGACCGATCGCGAACCGAAGAAACGAAATGATTATTGGTAAGAGCATTGGATGATAAATAAGAAAGTCTATATATTTTTTTATTTTCGCATGCTATCGATGCCTTCAGGATATACGACGATCTACCGTACAATAATGAGTGATGAACATTTCGTTTTACCTTTGAGATAAAGAATTCATTTGCGGAATAATACTATCTTTTCTCGTAGAGCGGAAGTTTATAAGTTCCGGTTAAAATTTATTAAATAATTCGTACACATACAAGTTCGCTCTCTGTCTAATTAAAGAGTACTTTCACCGTGAGTAAACTACGCAATACCACTTACGATAATGAAACGATAGGGCCATATTCCATCTCTTGATATCACGTCGGTAAGCCTACATTAATTTTTTTTTCAGCGTAAAGAGCATCAGAGTAATTGCCGACAAGTTAAACATTGATATAATTCTGGCCTCACGTTACTCAGCCACACCAATTAATTTATAGCACCTGATGCAAGAGAGACGTAATTGTGTATTCGCTAGTAATCAGGATTATCCGCAAGTTAATCAATACTATACCAACGTCCACCTGATTACATCGCGTTTAATTCGCAAACTGATGTTACGAGATTCAGAGCGGCCGGCGGGAAAAATACTCGCACTCGTTTTCCCATTAAAGCGGCTATTGTTGTCACCTCTGTGATATGTGTCCCTTTAAATCCCGTCGCTTTGACAAGCGTGCTCTACAAGCGAACATATTTTCCTTCTCAATTATAAATATATATAGGTAAATTCAATTACCATCAATTACCGTGAGGAGAAATAATAGCCGCCGTTGAGCAAATGATCGATTCCATCGATTGTTCTACCACGGGTTGACATTCATTTAAATTGTAGTATTCGAGTGAGTCCAAGTGTCAATTGTCCGAGAACAACTCGAGGGATCCTTTCCCAGTTGAGTTTCTATATGCTGACCTCATCGATTCGTATAATCACCTTCTAGCCGGTTTGTACATAAGAGATCGAGGTATACTATACCGAATCTTAAAGCATCCCTTATCCTTCTCCGGCGTAATCTCTCTCCCCCCCTCCCCCCGCTTCGTTAGCTTCTGCCTCTCTCTATTCCTCTCTTTCCTTTCCGGCGACCTGTCAGCCGAGTTAAACGAGCAGCGAATTAATTAAACTTCTATTTACGTTATCGATGAATCAGCGATATTCCGCGAGACGGCATGCGACCACCGTCGCGTCGCATCGATGCGGCGGGAGCACCGATGTCGTAATAAATTTTCAAAAAGTTTCGTGTAGTACCGTCCCGTTTCGGATCTCCTATCATGAATCGTTATACCAGAGGAGACACGAGGGGTGTATTTCCTTAAGTTTGAAAGAATCTAATGAGAGGTAATGGGAATAGAAGATCGCAGTAGGAGTAACCGCACTTGAAAAGTTGAGAACGCAATAGTTTTTTTAATAATCAGCAATTATAAAGTTATCCACTCTCCAACTTTCATTTTCACGCATTCAGCAATAAAGTAGTGGTATAATCTTTGAACATAGCACTGCTGAACACCACTATTATAATTTACTTACCAATTAAAAATTTATAAAATTATCGTGTTGATTCTTATTTCAACTTTCCTAACTTAACGTTAAACTTTGTTAAATTTAATGGAACATCTATATAAAAGAGAAAGAATCGCTTTTTCAGAAAGTCGCGACTGGCGGACTTTAAAGACCGCTGCAGATAAGACGCTCCAGGGATTAACTCGCGATTAAATAAATACAGAAAAGATATGGTATACCGATGGGAATAAATCTGCTATTACAAATCGATTTAAACATACAAACTGTATTTGAACTAAATTATCATATATCATTGTGTAATCGCGTACAAATTCGCAAGATCGTTTCGTAACCAATGAACTTTGGCGAAATCAGATATCGCGTTATCGCTTTCAATCGGCGAGCGTGCGCACAATACCAAACTTCATCCGGTCTATAAAACGATATTGTTTTGAAACGCGACTCCAATAACTATCGGCTGCCAAAGAATTACTTGTTCACGCGAGCTCGCAGCGCGCTTGATTTACAAAGGAAATATTAGAAGTGGTATGCTTTCGAATATACCAACGCGCAAGAGAACGAACGAGCGGGAGGAGCTAAAATGAACGAGATACATCGCGGGAGGAGGTCCTCGAGAAAATCGATGTTAAATGAATTCTCTCGGTGGCCTTTGTACCGCACTCGAAAGCAAAGTTTTCGTACAGAAGGCCTCCGTTGTGTTGCGCGCGAACGAGTAAAACAGGACGAAATACGAGCTCGACTGAAGCAAAGCATCACTTAAATAATCTAATTAAACGAAGAGAAGTGCTGTGAGTGTGCCGCGTAAAATCCTCGCGACTTCGAATGTCCATTTCCTTTCTACCTCTCTACGAATGACCTTGATTCTTGTCTGAAGTATCTTCCTCTCGGTGTCGATTCTCTGTCAATACAGGTACGCGTTGGAGATTTCTTTTCTCGGAGCTTTTGCTCCGAGAATGCATTTTGATATGGCCGCCATAAAATAATAGGAATAGCTATCAATCATGCGGAAAAAATAGTTTTGCTAAAGTATCGACAAAGGTATAGATTTAAAAATAATTTTGTTAAATTAAAATAATTATAAAGAACACTCAAAAACGTCAAGATTTTTTGGCGACATTACTCTTCATGCTTAAACGCCTAAATAATTATTTTGATTAATAGTTCAACAAAATTATTTTCCAATCCAAGTCTAACTTTAACTTTTAGATATTTCAGCAAAACCGTTCTTTCCATGTACAAATAAGAGCATAAAAAGAAAAACGAGTATTCTTCTTTAATCAAATTGAGATTTGATTAAAATCTCAATTTTAATCCAAATCAGACATAAGCCTGTTGGACATGTCCGATTATATATTTTATTAGAGCGATGATCAAATACTATTTCTATTCTTCTATTCGGAGAGAATCATGATTACTATAGGAAAATCGAATGTGTTTAGTAAAAAGGTAGCATCGTGATCGCGATACAGAAGTTACAATCGGCCGGATGTAGTATCTCGCATTAGATGGCCGATAGAAACGGTCGGTTTACGAGGAGTTTTTTGTGCGCGTCCGATAATTGACCGAATACAGGGTGATTTGAAAGCGAGCGAGCGAGCGTTCGTTTGCATTCGCGTTTCGATACCGCGCGTGAGCCCAGGGCGCTCATTTGTATGCACATTTGCTTAAAAGTATCGCCTCTAGATATTTGCCGCGCGCCAGTCCTAGCACGCGGTGCAATGCGCTACGGTGAATTTAATATTGAAAACATTCGATCGATCCATCGTGGATCGACGCCGCCAGATAGCCAATAACAGCAATCGCTACCATATAGCTGCTAAATAGCATTCCCCGATGCCGGAAGCTGTCGGCGAGGTGTATCTGCTCTGAGATTTACTTATGTCGAACTCACTTCACCGTGCAAAAAAAATTAATAAACTTTCGTCTGTACACAATGTGCTATATTCTATGTATAAGGCCTCGGTACTCTAAAGGCTTAGGATGCTCACACGGAATGCAAGAGATCCGGGCACCAGCCGAGGTAATATTTTTCGCAATAAGAATTAATTATTTACAGTTTTAGTATGTTACTCAACATTATTAAGATCGTTTCGAAGATGCGAATAAAGCAAAAATTTGTTAAATTGCTAGTCAATTTAACTCGTGATATTACCATACTGTGGTAGTTCAGTAGAGTTAGCGTTTTCAAGACCGAAAAATCATTTCGGTGCGCGTTTCTGGGGATTACATATAGTATATAAATTCACACAAAAATCATACAAGCATTTAAGATCCAGCTGGACCGTTTAAGACTTTGATTTCTATAGTTTATGTTATCACATATATGGTCCTGTAATATATCATATTGTCTATGTATAAAATATTTATTATTAAAATGTATAGATAAAATATCAAAGAGAGAAAGAGAAAGAGAGAAAAAGAAAGAGAGGGGGAGAGAGAGAGAGAGAGAGAGAGAGAGAGAGAGAGAGAGAGAGAGAGAGAGAGAGAGAGACATATTTTATCTTATTTCCACCAATTAGATTATAACTTTAATCTCGGTTCTGAAAACTGACTTTCAGCTTTCTAAGAATTAGAAAAAGATGAAGAGTAAATTGAACAGAGATTAAAGTTAATCTCATTCTTGGAAACTGGCATTATTCATGGATTCTTCGATCGATCAAGAATTAATCCTTTGTTTAGAAAAATGCAAAATACTATTTTTCAATAAGTAAATCTCTATTTTAGTATATCTCTATTTTACACGCGGAAAATATAAGAAAAATTGTAGAAAGCACCTATGTGTATCAGCAATATATTGATGTAAGTATCAAGATTTGGAAATCTTCCGGATGGAAATCATTACATACGTATGCGAAGAGCCCTCTTCGCCACGCTATGACTTGTAATAACATACCGGCGTCGGTGAAATCTCTGTACGGATCACTAGCGTCGCAGGATTCGACGCACACGTGGTCTCTGACACGCCGCGTCGCGTCACGCCGCAGCGGAGTGTGCGGCGAGCAAACCACCGAATGGTCGTTCTGTCCGGCTAATTTACTTTTTGTATTTTCGGTTTAAATTGACCGACCGTGCCCGATAGCCGCACGCTTCCCTTCCCGCACGGCCACCCTCTATCCACCAGTCGGATATCCTGCGCTCTCCATTCGCGACCACCGAAGCTTCACTAACCGTGAATGCCAATCTCCTCGTCCACCGCGAGGTGATTCCGTTTTTTTTTTCTTTTTTCTCCCTCTCTCTCTTTCACTTTTTTCTTGTTTTTTTTTTCTTCGTTTCCCACCATGCCCATTCTCTCCCATTCTAACACTCCTGACTCAATTCGTACCTTCACCCCTCCCCCCCCCCCCCCCCCCTCTGTATCTCTCTTTGCGACTCTGTTTTCCTCTCTCTTTGTACCCTTACTCTCTCACCGCGCTCTCTCGCATTCTTTAGCGTGACGGAAACAATGGACCATCGTGTTTTCGATCGAATTTTCCCGATGGCAGTAATCGCTTACGCTAGAGAAAGTCGACTCTGTCGCAAAGCTCTCTTTACCCTTTGACGGAATTGTCACGTGTCTTTTTTTTTAGCAGACAAATATCGAAACTCACAACAAAAAGTTGTAGCTAAAAAAGCCGGATCCATTGACGTGAGCTGTACGAATTATTAAACATTCGTACAGCTACGATAAATTATAGGAAGTCTTTAGATATCCAGGAGGAAACACAACTGTAATTTATGTACGATTCTAATTATTCTTTTACATAGATAAAAATAAATGAAAAGTCAAGTCGATCGTTGGATAAATCGGATTAATATCTTATCGCGTATCGGTTTAATTAAATTTAAAAGAAATCCCCGAAATGAACAAAAATCGAATCATTACGATGCTGAAAAAGCAGAAAAGCCGAATGATGGACGCGCGCGTCAGGAAAATAATTTCGTACGCACGAGATGAGCGATTCGATGAGGTATTTTGCATCACAAATTACATTCGATCGAGCTATTTTATCGCGCGCTACTTTTATTTTCTTTTTTTTTTTTCGCCACCTTTTTTTTCGGCAGAGAGATCGCGTGTGCGATGATAGCGTGCGAAACTAGATTCCCGTGTTTTTGCGTTGTGCAAGGTGCCGGCCGGATTTTTCCGGAATAATATAGTGGAATTATACTTTCAACGATATTTCCTTTACAGCCTTCGCGGGGCGCGCTCGAATGTTTGCAGACGTCGGGACTGACTGTCCAGCATGCGATGCGTTTATAGTCACGAAGAGAGAAACGAGTGGCGCGCTTTTCATATATATACACGTATGTATATCGTATATGTGTACAATTGAAAATCAGAACACGCGCGCGTGTCCGCGCGCTGATATTGCCATCGATGCGTTGCGACGTCAAATTGATTACTTCCGACAGTGACACTTAAAATTTAGTGTGCAGGCAAATAGCGCACGTCGTTACATATATCGTGTAGATAGCTACCACTAGCTATACACGCAGCGAATTTCAAAATGCGACAGGAGAGGATTCGATACCAAAGAGAGGTGTAATTTTGCATACCACGGATTCCTACGAAAAATTCATAAATTTTAAAAATAGGAAGGAGGCCAAGTCACAGTTTCATTAATACTTTCACGCGTTACACTTTGCCACATGTTTCTAAAAAAATTCACCGTCATTTATTAATAAAGTCGACTTTTAAAAGAACGTCTATAAAATATTCCATACCAAACGTAGCGAAAATGCATTCATATTTAATATCGCAAAATAAGTTGAAACAAGTGAGAAAATTAAGTACATTATTTGGCAAAATCTAATTTCAATTAAGTAATTAAGCTACAAGCGCTGCTTTTTAATAAACAAAGTTCTTTTATCGCACCAAGTTTACCTGCGTGACTGAAGAACAGCGACAATGAAAATATCTTCGAGTATTAACAGTTTCAACAATAAGTTCGATGCGAGTAAACTTCGCATTCAAACCGTCGAGCGGCGAAAAGGTTGAGCGAGAAGATTCGCAAAGTTCGAAGCGTGTTTATTGATTCCCTTAAGTGTATTTCTAAGTTTAGTGCCGCCAGGCGGAATGTCGGTCATTGCGACGTTCTTAATTCGGTACAATGACGCAAACACACAATGCCGATGTGAACCGTCTATATTTTCTTTGCAGAACTGTTCGCCTCTGAAATCTTTGAAGTATTTTCCTGATTTCCAAACTCACTCAACGTAATAAAAATAGATGTATCACTGGAAATCAAACACAAATCAGATGGCACTCCATTATTTTATCTGACAAATAGATTAATTGAGGTAACGTATAACCACATAT
This sequence comes from Trachymyrmex cornetzi, assembly GCF_001594075.2. Classification (NCBI taxonomy): domain Eukaryota; kingdom Metazoa; phylum Arthropoda; class Insecta; order Hymenoptera; family Formicidae; genus Trachymyrmex; species Trachymyrmex cornetzi. Next base: position 812,263 of record NW_017297394.1, read on the forward strand.
TTCTCTCTCTCTCTCTCTCTCTCTCTCTCTGCCTCCTCTCTCTGCTCTCTTACACACACTCTTGCACTCATGCACGGATCCTGATAATTCCAACAAATCCATTAGTGATATACGGTGGTGTCATCTCTTTCATAATTTTATACGGTTTATTTTTATGTTTTTTTGTCGCGCGGATAAAAGTGATGAAGAGCAGATGGAAATTAAATAAAAACAGAAGTAAAACATAGCACCATATTCATATACAAATTTATTACGCATACGCAAATGAATTTAAGAGTTGTAATCGTATCGGCATAAATCCGACACTGATAATACAGAGGATATATAATATTATTAATATAAATATTGCACATGCTAATAAAAAGTGTATACTCGCGTAAATGGATGAAAACAAGAACGAACGGTGCATCGTGTCACGTCGCTTTTATCCAAAAGGCCCATTCATTGTCGCACCGATTGGCGCAGACGAGATCTAAAGCCGAATGCAAACGAGCGCGAATAGCACCATTCGTAATGTTAAAGTATAAAGTTGTTCATTTGTGTTGATGCTCGTTTGATCAAACTGGATCTAGCTTTATGAAATCATTCGTTCGCGATGAGATGCGTAATATCAATTGATCAATTTCACACTCGGAAATATGCGCAAATAATCGTCATAAATTGGCGTAAAAAATTATTTTATTATTTTTATTTATTTTTAGACGAAGATCCAATTAAGAAAAGTCAAAATACGCGTCGGATATTTTCCGTGTGATTTTTGCGAGATCGTGCGTTAATCGAGGGAGCAGGACTGGTTTGGAAAAGTTCTCGAATTAAAACTGGGTGCGTTGCACGGAAATACTTAATTATCGGACGGTAGTGCCTCATCGGTTCTCGTTAGTCGCCGATCGCTTTTACAAGCTCGCCCACGCTAAATGAGAACGGCTCGAAAATTTGGTACGCAATACTGCGTGTATGCGTGCACGTTTGCGGCTGTGCCCCGCGCGGTTGTAAAATGCTAAACAAACGGAGGGTGTCCGTTCCGAATAACGCGATCGAATCGCAGCACTAAATAACCGGCCGAACAAGCGCTGCGCTGCGCCGCGCTGCGCGCGTTTCGCCTAAAAGAGTTCGACGTCGACGCGTCGATCCTTTATTCTTTTTCCTCTTTCTGTTTTTTCCGATCGTCGCCGCGTTAGTTTCGTAGCGCAAATGGTAAAAGATATACGCTTTTACCTGCGACAAGCGGATTAATTCACAGTTACTTCTAAATGAAATATTGATTTTTATTTCGGATTGATCTAAAAGTGTAGAGAGTTTTACAACGGAAATCGGATAAATTAAGCTGAGTTTAGAATAATACCGGAAATTAAGTATTCAGAGTTTATGATTTGTCTTAGTCTGTTACTCGTCGCGTTAAGATTTTAAAATACTACGAATAGTGTATAAATAAGTTTTTATATAATCTTGTGATAATTACGCTGGTGTAATATTATCATAATTGTTACGAAATTGTGCTTATACCATTCTCGCATCTCTCTGTCAACGTATCATCACGTCCAATCGGATTAACGATAATAATCAACGTAATGGCTTCTCATTGCTGTCGTGAAATATTTCGCGCGTCATCGTGATATTCGTGATCGAAATAACCAGTACCATAATTTAAATTCGATTAGTTAACACTTTGATCTCATACGCGTATTCTTTATCATTCTTTTGTAAATAAGAAAAAACAAGAATCTTTTGTAAATAAAATTCTCAACTTATAACTCTCGAGATTGTCAAATAAAATTACATAAATAGGCTAATGAGAGTCAAATTTGAATTGTGCAATAAATTATTTAATACATAATACTTATACATTAATCTTCATACGTTTCAGCCATCATTCGGGCCATCTTCAGTGAAACAAAATAGATAATAGAGAAATCTTCTAATTTGAGCAAGTGAGTGGCAAATCCATCCCTGTATTCAGTTCTTTTGTCTCCAAGATTAACGGGTCTTGTGGCAATTGAATAGAAGGAATTTCTAAATGATTAAAACATTGCCATTATTAGATCTATAATTATATGACTTCGAAGATGAATAAGAAACTCACCCATTTTGTAAATAAGTAAAATAGGATGAGTAAAGGATTATCGCATCGGCAACAGAATTTAATGCGTTGTAAAGTCATCCCAAGACGTCGTAGAAACACCGAATGCAATCGCGGTTCAAGGATCCACCGATCCACATCCGGATACGACGATTCGTATTACGAACGTTCATGTCTAAAGAAGAAGGGAAGGAGAGGTGGTTCGTCGAAAGCCGCAAGCAAGCCCTCAGCACAGGAGCTTTGAGGACGGTCGGAGGGAAAAAGCAAAGGTTAAGGTGTGTACCCGTGTCTCGCCTCGGGAGTCCGCGAACGTGACCGGACTTTTCGCGCGGTCGACGAGAGTTACCCGATGGGAGAAGCCCGTTCAGCTTGGCTTTGACATCGTTCTCGACAACCCTTATTCCTCTACCCTGAAAACACTCTCTCGGTCGGGTCCCTCTTTCCACGCTTCTTCTTCGCCGACTTCTCCGCGTCTCGTCCCGTGACGATTTTCGCGATGTCTCTTGAAACCACGAGATATCTTTGAGCAAGATAGCCTACAGAGAGAACGTGATTAAATTAGCTTGTGATTTAGGAAACGGTAACGAGAATTTGAGACAATCAAATTGTAGTTCCAGCTTAGTTTTAATTATGACAGGAAGGAAAATGCACTATTGCTATCTCTGTTTTCAAAAGATAGAAGCTGAATTAAATTTCGGGTAACTCTGTCAAAATAACTGAAGTTTGAAAACAAATTATTAATGCTAAAATGGCACTTTTAACATTATTTTATCGAGTAACTTGCGTAATTGAATTCACGATGGTGTATTTGACAGTGGAAATACGTTTCTTTTCTCGTTCGTCTCTTCGTCTTTATCGGAAATTAAGATATCCGTGAAGCGACTGAAAAATCTACGAGTGCCTCGAATTATTGATTTTTTTAAAGTACATTAATGAAATACTACCGAGGTTGTCGGGGCAAAGAATTCCGCGGCATTCACCCAGTTTCTATTCACGAAACGGCGTCCAAGAAAATTCGCTCCATCCGAGGTAAGCTCGCAAACATTACAAACTAGTTGCTGAATCTCGTAAAAAATGGCGTAGGTATTCAGGACGAGAGTTAAAAGTTGCTAGTAGTAACATTACTCTCTGATCGCGATCCTATCGAGAGTTTTGCTCTCTAACAGTGCATTTCGAAAGTTCACTATCCGAAAGATACTCTCAAGAGTTCTGAGATCGATAATGCACCGTAAAACAGCTGAAAATAAAATCTTAATCAGGCAAAAACACTTGAGAATATATAGATTTAGATATAGCTGGTATATATTTTTCGAAAGTTTCATCCTCTTTGTTCTTGGTAGCTGTCCTTGCCATTACCTCGCCATTAAATAGCCGAGAATTTCATTTGCCCCCGAGTCTAACTCAAGAGACGGAGCTCGTGCGCTTTTGTTGCAAAGAAGAAAGAGGGGAAGAGAGAGAGAAAGTCACGACTGTCCTAAGCATTATTTCTCGCGTTGATTGTCAGCCGAAGAGAAACGTGACGCGAACCGACGGAAACGTAGTTTCTCCAGTTGTTTGCGTAAATGCCGCGGGTAAAGTCGGTCCTCGGTTTCCATCCCGCGGGACGATCCATCTCCAGAAGTTCTTGGAGATTACCTCGAGAGCGAAAGCGCAATAGAGGAGTCGACGCGCGGGAAGACGGGACGAAAGAACAACGGAGAATTGACGCGGGGTTGAAGACGGAGAGTGAAAGAGAGAGAATGTGTGCGTTAGAGAGAGAGAGAGATAAACTATGAAATTGCTTTTGATATCCGCAGAATCGGGACCACAGCGGTAAATCTTGGTGACGACCGAAACCTTCGAGAGAACTCTGTGTAGGTCTTCGAAAGATACATAAACAAATTGCGATTTGTCTTCGGTGAAGTCGAAGTTGTGCTCGACTATAATGCGATTGTACGCACGAGTGATCGATGAAGACTCAGAACAAAAGAACTAAAAAAAATATCAGATACAAAGCGTTAGAAGTTTGCAACGTTCTGCAAACTAAAGAGAGAGAGGGGGGGGGAGAGAGAGCGAGCGAGAGAAAAAGAGGAGGAAGAATTCGTACTTACTCGCAAGAATAAATAATTATATGTCTCAATTATAAATCACACATTGCGATTACAAACTCGATAAACTAAATTTCGTTTCGGAACCAGACGCATATCCCGCATATTATCTATATCCCGACTTGTGTGCATAAATGCAATTATTTACGAGTTCTCTGAAGACTTGCCCGCCGCATAGAGTTCTCCTCCCGGAGAGAGAGAGAGAGAGAGAGAGAGAGAGAGAGAATCATATGGTAAAATTTTATAATACAAACCTGCGCGTGGTTCGCAACAAAATCTTTACGCCGCCCTCGAGAGAGTCAGGTCGCGACTGTACTCGAATTCTAATTCGGTATCTGCTATAGCGCGGAGCTCGTCCTGGACGACATTTTGGCTTGTCGAGACATCTTCACTCGACCCTCTGCCTCGAGATTATTTATGGATGTATAACATTCAGGACATGCTACTACATGTTTGACATCTCGAGCTCGAAAGCATTGTGGCGTTAGCGGTCTCGATATTGACACTTTGTGTCACAAATTGTATGATGTACCTTGCATTAGAAGTTATTTTCAAAAGATATTGAAATATTAAACCGTTATTAATTCTTTAGGGGTGAATGTTACATATTTGCAACGTTTACTCTAAAATTAAATTCGTGATTTGTGTAAATTAAGGACTGAAGATGGAAATGTACATAGCAATATTGAACTCTGAAATATAGTACTTTTAGTCGTCAGAAAGGTTATACATTGATATACATATATCAATAGTGTAAATATTAATAGATTCTTCACTTATTTAGCAAAAACAGTAAAAAATTTATTTCTTTAATGACAAGATAATGTCGTCCCTAGAGAGTCAATGTTCTTTAAAAGCGACAATTTTGAAAGTAATCAATGCACTTATCTTTAAGTAAAAAATTATTCTTTACTGCGATAACGTGTTTATAATCGAGAAAATCATAAAATTAAAATAAATATTTATTATCAGGTTTTTAACTTCGATGTGTGATATATTTACACGAGCTTGTTGTAAAGCTAATTGTGCGTTAAACTGCAAAAAAAAAAGATCTGTGTGCACAAACGTTCATCTCTAATTTTATTCGATTATTGAGCATTCAGCATTTTCCATTTCGCTGTACAACAAGGTAACTACTAAGGGTATCTCTACCTTCAATATTTTCACCCTTTTTCTTAAGTCCCTTTATCTCTTCATCCTTTTTCTTAAGACCAATGCAAACATTTAAAAACCACGCTCAGGAACAGATGATGCTAGATGTACATTAGATCACGGCGAAGATCGTAAGTGGAAAACGCGAGAGCGATTTGTCTTCAAACTTAGATTGCGACTTTTTACAGGCAGTTGTTAAGTAGCGGCTTGTATGTACGAACCACGATAAGAATCGGCGTCGTTTGTCACGCAGAACGCACGAATTTTTAAAGATATACCATGTATATCTTTAAAAATTCGTGCCGACAAGAACCGTGTCGCGTTCTTTTCCATCTTTTGAGTTACAACGTACACCGCTTGTTACAGTGCATTTGTATCTTCATATAAATCTCATTTCTTAAACGGTCTGATGACTTAATTCCGATTACTATGCACTGAAATCTCTGACCGCAGCAAGTTACGCTTTCAAACGTCGCTCGCGAATTAAAAGACCCGCAACTTGCTTATTTTCCGAAAGTAGCACAGCTCACCATTAAAAGTTTCACCAGCCGCGAATATATCTTTCGACATAGATTAATCTCTGTGAATAAATTAAATGAATAGTTCATTCGTATTTACATACCTTTATGTCACTTAAGAGAGCTTTTTTATTTTAAAAAATAAATGAAACGTTTTTACTCTTAGTCATCAAGAGAAAAATGTGTAAACATTAAGCTTACACGAAGCAACGTTGATAATCAGATTAAACTAATATTGAAAGTTAAGCTGAATGAGCTAAATTATTCAAGATAGCAAAAAGACAATAAAGTAGCTCATAGTAAGGTGCTAGTTAACTCCGGAATTAATGCTAAAATCTGTAAAACAATTACTGATACTGGATCTGTAAAACCCAATGAATTTGTATTAATTAAAAGGCATTAATTAATTTCAAGGAACTTGAAAGAAAATGACGAAAATGAGAATACTAAATATATCTTAATAAACAAAATCTAAATTTGCAGATGTAATGTAAAGAAAATTGAATTATTTGATATTTTTGACAGAGAGATTTATAATTGAGTTAGTCTAATAGACTCATGTCAGCTGTGGAGAGTTAATGAATACAAATATTATTTCTTTCACAGTTTTCCATTTTTTCCCATTCTTTCGGATAGTATTTGGTATATAAAAAAACATCCCATTTATGAATACATAATTGCACGTAACAGCAGTTGGAAAACTGTTTACCGTAAAAGTACATCGGTGAAATAAAGCAACAGCTCGCAGGGAGATTTACTGGAATCTCCCCGGTTTCGAGCCCTTTTACATTGTTTCCTTAGACTTCGACAACTTTGTTCCATTTACCGGCGCGCGCTCGTGCGCGATATCGGCGTTGCTATTTCAAGAGGCGCATATTTTTCACCGCGCGCAGGAAAACTCCGGATGGATCCCCCTCACCCGCGGAAAATCCCGGGACCTTCGGGTTAGCTTACAACCTCGAGACGAGCTTACCTGCTTTAAAGCCGATCACCGCGAATTCCTATGTGGCCGTATAAATTTCGTTGGGTAACAAAATTTCCGAGGGACGCGCATATTTTTCATACCACCCGCTCGTCTAAATGGCGGCTATCCGTATGCCACACGATGACGCGAATAGAAATCACATGGGTAAAATTAAAAGCGAAACGCCTCGTTGTCAACGTGTATCGGTGTGTGCCATGAATTTCTCTGCAACTCCCAAAAACGATCTGATTCAATTCTTTGTACATACGAGTGTGAGCGAAAAAACTTCTTGTGCATCTTTTCGAGCACACAAGACTTCGTCAGTTGACAAGAAACAACTTGTTCAATTTTTTTTTCTTTCCTTTTGACATCTTCGTCCAGCACGGGAAGTTCCTCGACTGTTGCGAACGATAACAGTTTTTACAGAGTCCACTCGTCGTTTCTCCATCGTAGGTGATAAAAGAAATTGCAGTGTTGAGCACGAAGGGGTGGACGGAAGCCACGAAAAAGTCCGTGTTAAAGAAGAAAACTTGAGTAGAGAGCTCAGGGAACGGTGGGGGATCTTAAAAATCGTGGTCGTGGTGAGAGTACTAACCGCACCATGGGCGCACGGCACGACGGTCTCAAGCGCTTTGTCGTCCTTATCTAGCATCTTGCACGGTGCATGTGCATTTCGCGGGTACAATCCGCATTTTGCGGAGGAAGTCGAGCATGTACCTCCTCGCGCGTGAAAACGTAAAATATGCAAAATCGTGATCAGTGTACCGCGAAATTGTAAACACCGAGAGCGAAAAGTGCCGCAGACATTTACTATGGACGCGAGACAATTTATGTGGTTAATCGCGTGTTTTAAATGGAATATCGTTGAAAATCCTGCCGATAGGAAATTCGATTTTCTATAGTATGGAGTTATAAAATCTCTTATATAATAGACACACATGTTCTATTTATTATATTTCATCAAAGATGTTCTAATGGCTGTTTATATATCTGCACTGAGAAAAAGATATTAAATAATTTATTTGTGCGATTTAATATTTATTTAACCGAAATAAATCCTTATTTAAATAAAGTAATATACAATTTTATTGCTAGCAAATAAACCATCTATTTTATTTTTTTATAATTAATAAGATATCTTTCACAGAAATGTATATTTCGTAATTACAGTCAAATTTTTTATAATCAATAAATATCGAAGAAGCCATAATTAATATTTGTTTGCGAAATTTCAATTTTTTTCTCGGTACGATGAGATAAAGAATGAAATAATCAATAAAATATAAAGAAAAGTGTTAACAAAAATATAGAAAATAAAATTGAAAACTATAGAAATAAAACTAACGATATAAATTTGTTTTAAATATATTATGAGAGTTTTAACATATATACATATATATATATTTATATATATAAAACATAAAATATATTATAAAATTAGCTCACCGCAATTGTCACAGAATCCAGTATTTTAATTATTCGATATCTAAATTGATCACTGCTATCCATCAACGTGGATATTGGCATTACGCACGTATATAATACACATATTCGTATGCGGAGGAAATCCCTATTATCTGGGCCAACATACTATTTCTTCGTAGAACAGCGAGGTCCCTCCGTATCATCCTATCGATTCAGCCGAACAGTCCTGACAGGTGACAGCAGAAGAAGAATATCCCGAGGGCGCGTGTCGTGCGAGGCGTCGTCGTTTTAATACAACTTTCGATTGGCACCCTCGGACCGGACCTTCAGCGAATCCGATACCGGCAGCCGAAGACGAGGGGTAGTAAATCAGTCGAGAGTGCAACTCGAGGGTTGGCCGCCCAGGACAACACGTACCTGCCATCTATATTCGTACACACCGTTCTCCAAAGCAGAGTTCCCCTCTTCACACCCCTCCACATCCCCGACAACTCGACGTCTCGACGCCGCGCCGCAACCGCTACCCTGTAACCGGCATGAGGAGTACCCTGCCTCTTGTAACTCGTCCCGCCCTACCACTCTCTCCCTTCCCTTGGAAAGGCACGATACACCTTGTCGTAGACTCCGAGATTTATACTCGCGCGAAATCGAGTCCCGATACCGATCGTATCTGACGCGAACGACGTCAACGACACTCGATGCGTTTCCACGTTCCCACGTGCAAAAGCTTTAGCAAGATAGCGGGCAATGACAATCCATTTTGAGAGTTTGTCGAATGGATAACTATCAGAACAGTGACAACTTATTACGTATCCATTCAGATTTTCATTTACAATATTGCATCAGTGAGACGATCGATATTTCGATGCGCAGAATCGTTTTACGTAAATGCACCGACCATGAGCTCGCGAGTGACGATTATATCAAGCGATATAAAAAGCATCCGTGTTTCGTGGCACGCAAAAAGGCAAAGGTAAATTTTGTTAACGCTGCAGCACATAACTTTCCGCGCACAAAATTTAGCGCAGCTTTCCATTAACACAAGCAAAGCACGCTTTTCTGAAAAGTGTATCTGGCTCTCATCTACAAAAGTAGGGACTCATAATAGTTCTCGTTGCTTTTCACGATTAAAATACTAGTTTTTTCACTTGAATCATGCGACATGATGTTATCTCTACGATTACATCTTCTTTGCATCGAGCAGAGCAAAAAGCTCTGCCTTCATATCACACAATTTAAAAAATCTCTTCCCATATTTAAAATTTTAGAGAGAATTTTCAAAGCAAGCGATTTTAACGACAGTGTTTTTTAAATAATTGCTAGTCGTATGCACAAAGGAAACAATTGACAATATTGTGGATATAAAAAATCAAATGGAGAGAAATACAATACATTAATACGCGTGACAAGTAAATAAAAAACGTGCACAAAACAATAAATAAAACAAGTTTTTTTCGTAAAATCAATTAATCCATTGCGTGAGCATATGCGGTTTAGTGTGCTTTAAAAATAATTTACCCTGGGCGCGCCCAAATCCGATCTCATACAACTTTAAATTAAAAAAAGTGAGCAAAAAGTAATACCTATACCTTTATTTATTGTAAAATGAAAAAAGCTTTGAGACTCTCTCTCTCTCTCTGTGTGTGTGTGTGTGTGTGTGTGTGTGTGTGTGTGTTCATGTCTAAAAAGCGTGTAAATAAAAAATCAATCCACACAGTATGTTACTGATTACCATAAAGGAGTAAGTATTTTTCCATATTTCTTTTGTTTACGATATATAGTTCTCTCATTTTACACATTTGCTACCTGAGGATTATTAAATTCGTTTAAAATCGCGCGAGATCCAACGCTAATGCGGCGGTTTCGTGTTTGCGGACGTTTGTTCGTCTGCTTCTTTCAAAAGGAGACCGCGATTTTGACGTTCACTCGTTACGAAACCCGGATTTAATGAACAAACCAGTCCGTATGCAAATAACGTGTCGTCATTAATAGTTTATGAAACAAGATAAAGAGGTGCAAACGCAGTCGCTAACTGCTACTAGCTATTTTATCCGCTTAACATATTCAAATTTTATTCCTGAACTTTATTACAATATTTTATTAATCCTTCTAATACCAAAAAGCATGGCAAATATACTACAAATTTACCTGAAATTTATTATTGAATATTATTATTTTATTTATAGGTTTGCCGGTTCGCTTGAATCTGAAATTTATTATGTCGAAAAATTATGAAAAAATATAAAATATAATGTTCCAATAAAATAGGAAATCAAACTGTAATATTTTATTTCTCTTTTAAGGAAACGTCAAAGGCAATCTCCTGATACAATATTATGTGTTATCATTAAACTAATGCAAAACGTGATCGCACAATGGATAGTTTGATCAAGTGGAGCTCATGAAATTGCCTAGTCCTAGTCCAACATTTCGCCCTCTGCTACTTTGTCTTCGGTTCTTTCGGCACGGAGTATTTCCATTTTATTCTCTCACCTCGCTTTTGGAGATAAACGGCTTACAACTCTCTCAATGCATCACGCCGCGCAGGAGCGAGTAATACGATACTGTGTTTAACATCAGTTATATTGTGCTAGAGCACCGCCGGCAAATAAGTGATCAATTTATTTACCTCCTTCTCTATATCGTGGGAGGAATGCAGTAAATATGAAGTAATTTGTTGGCGAAAATGTTTCGCAGGCACGCGATCGTTTATGCGCTGCGAGGCGGCGCGCGTAGTGTTATTTCCGATTCAAAAATATGTAATAACTATATTACAGCGCGCGTAATAACGCAATAAACTGTATCGCGAATAATTATATGAACGCAGCTTTATGTTGCCACTCTTTCACGATGCACGTTGCGAGATATAATATGTATAAGTTGTCTGGGTGCGTGTGCATATGTTCGACAAAAATTTATGGCTATTAATAAATGGTAAATCGACTACAAATTTTAATATTTTTAATATAAATATAGTAGATTATATTGAGATATTTTCGTTTCTATTTCTATCTTTCTTCAGTATATTAACATTAATTTTTTTCATTGTAAATGTTATATCTCTTAAAAATCAACGATTGTTTCTAGAAGCAGTTAACGATTAATGCTTAATTCTTTATTAGGAATAGGATTATCTTGTCAACAAAAAAGTCTTGGAAACATTTTTAAAAAACAATTTATAAGAAAAGCTTTAAGCTTTCATGTTAGAAAATCAACAAAAAATTTTTTGGGGGTACGTGACAAGCCCACAAAATGAAAAGAAAATTCCCCATTTGATCCAGCTAGTAGTTTTCTATGTACAAAAATTATCAAACTTACAGTAAAAGACATAGTGATCTTTCAAAATAAAAATTTTAAACTTTAAAATTTTTACCTTTTCTTAAATTTAAATATCATTTATTTTTAATAAAGTTACAGCTGTTTGAATTTTGTAGCTTTGGCGCTACGAACTTCTTTGTTCGAACCTAATACATTTTCATCTTTAGTTTTAGTATAATTATAATTTATACAGATTTCGAATTTACCTCAAACTTATTCCGAATTTAATTTTAAACTGAACACTGCAAATTTGCAACGTTCACCTCTAGAGGTTTAAAGAAGAGAATTCTAGCGTGACAATGACGAAATAAGAACGATGACTGATGGATGTAATTAGAGACGCTAATGTACGGTTAATTAATTCATTAATTATTTCCGCTTAATTATTCTCGAACCGGCCATCTCGATGTCAGTAGCTCCAATTTGTACTTTATAAACTGCGGAAACTACTTGCGCCAATGAGCACAATCTATTAATCACTTTACAAGTTTTCCAAGTCAAAACTATTAGAGCGGCACTTAAGGATTATATTATATCTTTTTCTCTCTATCGAACCTCTATATCTTACTCATTACTGAACCAGATTTTAATCAGATTCCCACCTATCCATCCATTTTCGAAGATCGGCAACCGAGCGCAAGCGAGAATTGTTGCGCATTATTCACGAACACAACCGGACCGGTGAAAACACGACGGCGAATCAATTTTATTCCGAGCGTGAGCCGCGGATTTGCTCGTTTTATCGATAACTTTGGCGATCCGGCGCGGACAAAATTGCCAGAATAAAGGGGCGCAATATCGACGCGAAATTAACAAGGGGCATAAAGGCTGACGGGATAAAGAGGACGAGGGAGGATGAGGGAAGAAGAGTCGACGGACTCCGAGACTTTCGGCGGCTGGCTGCGGTGAAATCAGAAATCGATTGTTCGGCAATAACAATTCGGTGCACTCAGCCGGGAGACGGGTTTCGGTCGAAGCGATGTGCTTCCGTGTCGGCGACGTTAATATCTGTGAGTGCATTTTTCCGGATATTCCAGACGGACCGCACGCAGCCATTCGGATGGCGGCTCTTGGCCGAACCGAGTCAGTTTCGATTTGACGCGGTGTCCCCGGACTCTCCATCCCGACCATTATTGCCGTACGCACAATGCGCATGATGTTATACCGCGCGAGTGGCTTTACAAAGTGCAGTGATATATTCTTCCGATCTTTGGAAACGCGTTTCAACAATGAATCTATTCGGAGAAACGCAGAATCGTCTTTGCGATCCCGAGCTCGTTAAGAAAGAAATGTCGAGGATATATCACATGAAAGAACGCAGTACTGAAAGAACATTTCTTTCGGATATAATACGAATGTAATTACAAGCGGATGTCGCACTGCTGTTTTTTCATTAATTAACCTATTCCCATTTCTTTTGCCTTTTTTTCTCTCAGTATCTTATTATTATCTATGAAAAACCACTAACGAATTAACAAGCATTTTAAACACATTAAAAAATAATTTACTAAATATTATAATAAATATTTATTTGAACCTACTAAGTATATTTGCTAAATGCAAATATATATTTATTTCGTACAAGAATTATTAACTTAATTTAAGTATTATGTTTTTTAATTATAAATGTTTATTTACGATGGATAAATGTTTTCTGAGTACTATTTAGATGAATATTTATTAAAATTTAGTAAGTTTTTTCAGTCAGTACATTAACAGACACTAAAATAAACTTTAACGATATTTATTTTTTTATACAAGTTACTGCTCTCTCTCTAACTATTAAAAAACGTGGCCAAGAAATTAAGATATTAACATCTAATTTAAACTTCCAATTTTCACATCGTGTACGCGAGCTACAGTTGATTTCTCACATTTATTCGCCGCGCCCGCGAACACAGGCTGCTTGTATAGTTCGCAATTTTGAAACAGAGGATGCATCGCACAGAGCAATTTAATTTGCGCGTTGCTCGTGTACGCTCTTGAGGACGATAAAAATTCGTTTTCGAAGGCGCATAGCATCCGTCCGTCGACATCCCGTATGTTTTATGCGGGCATATAGCACACGCAACGACGACAAGTTACGCGTGTAATCCTACGCCACAGTGTATGAGATTTCTTACATCGTAAAAAAACTCGTATTTCATGATTTGGCAGTGCGGCAAGGACGAAATTGCACGTTTTACAATCGTTTGCTGCGTCATACCAAAAAGATGCGCGTGCAAGAAAGAACTCGCCTATGGTCGCGTCAAAATCATCCCTTCTGATAACTCTCGTATCTAACACTTGAAATCTTACGCCAAAATGTTTCAATCTACGTCGAACAACGAAATGGAACATCCCCTGGCGACGCAAAAAATATATCCCCAAGTTTGAGTTGTATCACACAATTTTATTATGCTTCAAGAAAGCATTGTATTACAAACGTTGAAAATGTTTGATGTAATCGCGCGACGTTATTTGAGATTAATCCAGTTAGACACCTGTTCCTAAAAAAAAGGCGGAAAAGAAAAATGAATAAGAAAGAAAAACAATTTCTAGCGGATAGTACCGTTCCCCGGAAAGTCGACATAACGCGTTTGCGCGTCCATTAAGATAAGAATTATTCTCGTGGCGCTAATCTCGGAAGCTGGGCTGCGTTAGCCCCACGTTATTACGTCTTCCCATTTACGTCGCATTCATTACACACGCGTGTGTAAAAGCCGCGAAAATGTATTTCTATGGGCGCGTATAAGGAATGCGTTGGCTCGGGATACGCGGCCAATTTAGCTGGTAACCCCGGTATAGTGGATGCAAACGTTTTTACGTTTATGGCAGGTAATTCATAACGGCATAACATCTCGCGATCACGAGCGAGAATGCAGAGTGAGGAAGAACGAGAGAGGAAAGGAGAGAGAGAGAGAGAGGAGAGAGGAGAAGAGAGGAGAGGACGACATTTATAGACGCTAAAGGGGAGAAAGAGGAACGGGAGGGGATATAGTTGGTTCGGCCGCAAGGGAGGCTGTGAGAAGAATGAAAGGAAACGAAACGAATGGCACTACGTAGAAAGGTATAGTTGTGCGATGAGAGAGGGCGAGAGTCGGAGCGAGAATAACTAACAGTGATGGAGGAGGCGAAGTGGCAGCCTGCACAATGTTGGAACGAGAGACGCGTAAACTTAATTGACAAGCACAGGTGGTGCTTAAACCTGACTACCCTTCGCTCGTACTTAACTACTTGCTGCAGCCTCCTCCGTCCCGCGCTCGCACATGCCTTTCCTCGTGAGTCTCACACTCTCTATTTCTCTCTCTCTCTCTCTCTCTCTCTCTCTCTCTCTCTCTCTCTCTCTCTCTGTTTCTCTCTTCTTCTTTCCTCGTTACGCGCGGATCGAACAGCCGTATTCCTGTTTGCCGGATCCGCGTTGCAAAATTGCAACCACCGGCCGAATGAAGTTTCGCTTGCTCGACGAAGACGGCGAGCAAGGCGGGAAAGCGGGTCGAGGGAAAATTGGAAACGCGAGCCGAGCGGAACGGGAATCGAACCGATTTCAGAAGCCCAGTCGTCTCGAGGTTTACCATCACGAAAGTGTATGTAATATTTCCTCTGCGACGCGAGTACATCTTCCACCGTCTTCACATCTCAAAATATCGCATGCATACTGCACTATCGAGATTATTCCCATAGATATCGGTTAAAACACGACACTGAAGATGACCAAAGCAACGATGCTGCGAATTGAACTCTAGAAGTGAAGGTTTCACTCTGCTGAGAAAACGCTCGAAATTTAGAAGAGGGAGAGAGAGAGAGAGAGAGAGAGAGAGAGAGAGAGAGAGACTCGTCCTTTGTATCATTTGTGAAATATATATTGCATGTGAATATTTTATAGTGGTGTATTTGTCATAATTAATCAATACAATCAGAATAATTGATGGTCGGTATTAAAGATACCAATGTAATAAATTTATCGATACTTTTATTAAAGTGTACAAGTGATATAGAGTATTGATGTTTTTCAAATGCGATAAAGATTTGCAAAAAATGTTATAATTTATAGTCTATAATACGTCATTTTTGCTTCCAAACGCATCGTGTCTGTAGGTTGCGTGGTTCATCGTTCAGTAATCTTCGTGACAAACATTATCGTATGAATCTTTAATCGTTCCGATTTACGGTACTTGAAAGAGGTTTGGTAGCGCAGTATCGCACTCTTGTCGCCGAGGCGTGTAAAAAATTAATGAATTTCCTTTCGAGGTCAAGTACACGGCTAGTAGACGGATTAACGGAAATAAAGAAAGATTTTCGAATGCATATTTCATGCAGGATGATTTGCTGTAATTATAAAAACGCAATTACAGCGCACAAACACCATCATATGTCACATTTTGTTTTCTTCAAAATTACATTGTATCTTATAGAAAATCAGCTTTGTAGCAAAGAATACTTTCTTCCTTTGTAAAATTCTTTCTTTATTACACAAGTATTGAATATTGAATACGCAATTAATCTGAATTAATTCTTAGTTAAATTGTTATTATAGCTAAAAATTAATTTAGATTAAATGTATACATACTAATATTCAATAACTTGTATGATAAAGAATATCTGCAAAATGTATCAACAAAGCATTGCTTCTCTCGATCTTTTTCTTCTACGATTGATCGCGGATATTATGAACAGAATCTTGACTGCGCCGCGAGCAAGAACGGTTGGAGAGGAAGGGGGGTGTCAGGATGATTTCTGAGTCCCAGTTACATGTCGGGAGTTTCCCGATCGCAGTTTCCGTCGTATCGACCACCTGCAGCCGCGCATAGGGAACTGAGAAC
>NW_017297394.1:829566-830742 GCF_001594075.2 Trachymyrmex cornetzi
GCTGTTGTTCTGAAAACGGCCCACACTTTGCGAACGTTTCGCGCAATACTTATTCCTCTCGATAAAAAAGGATTCTCGAAAATTAAAGTTTACTCATAAATAGTCAAATACGTACATATAAATAACATACATATATTGATAAGAACGCTATAATTATATAGTTAATAATGACATAACTTATTATAGAATTCTTCATCGATACAGTAGAACATTTAACAACTACATATATGTAAACATATATATATAGGTACATAATTGCATAATTACAGCGATTATAAATTTTATTATTAATAGTTTATCGCCTAAACAATTAATCATATCATTAGTCAAATCGCTTAATCCACTCGGTTAATTTTTGATAATATTCCCAGCAAACACAAAGTTACATGTAATGTACCGGTTAGTTGTAATTTAACACGTGTTATATTACAGTTATATTTTGAGTGGGAAATTACAACTAACGGATACGTTACATGTAACTTTGTGTTTGCTGGGTTCTTACATTAATTATCTGTACATTAAATTTCAGTAAACTGTACGCAAACAGTTGACGTACCCGTTAGTTGTAATTTAACACGTGTTATATTACAGTTATATTTTGAGTGGGAAATTACAACTAACAGGTACGTTACATATAACTTTGTGTTTGCTGGGTTCTTACATTAATTATCTGTACGTTAAATTTCAGTAAATTGTACGCAAACAGTTGTAAATGTTATATAATAAAATTTTGTAAAAAATTAATCGATAAAGAAACCTTGATATTTTTCTGTAAAAAAAATATAATTAATTGGTACTACAAAAATATGAAGCTTCTTCGCACAATTTCCTATACTTTAATTTTAAAAATTGTTAGCTATATTTTGTAATTAAAAATATGTGATATTTAACAAAAAAGATAAAATTTTGTAATTTCTTATTAATATTATATAATAATTTAATATAATAATTTAAGATGTTACACATCATGTTTGGGTTTTATTAGAGACCACGATTATATTACGTGTTGATTGATATGTACAAAAATATTTAGAATACTCGAATTGGTAAAACAATGATACTATATTTTTACGTCATGTTGTTCGGTGTTATTATTTCTTCATTTTTTTTACCCGTGAGAAGCTATAGAAAAACACTGTGCGTGTTTGTATAGCGCCGATTAATGTTACGGCGATA